>NW_015542333.1:275636-282826 GCF_001515605.1 Sinocyclocheilus anshuiensis | reverse complement strand
CCTAGAGCAGCCTTAGCTCGGCTAGTCCTTCTGACATTTGCCGCTGGCTCTGATGTCTCTGTAGTGATTAAACATGAGATACAATTAGTTTTGGGTAGGCTACATTTAACAGGCATTCGTGGTCTCATGAATCTATTATTTGTTCCTGGTCATATCGTTTTGGCTGAGCACAAAGTTATGTTTAACTTTATATATTTATGAACTTTACCGTAGTACAGCGCTGACTTTGTAGCATACGTTTGACTGAACTGTTTGCGTTTGTCTTATTTTTCCTCTTATATAAGCCTCTTATACTTTGCACTTATACTTTTATAATATATATATACTTTTATAATGGCTATTATTGTTCATTAAAACTGACATTTAACAAAAAGAGGCAGAGTTGTGCTTATTGTCGCGGTTCATCGTCGATCGCTACTTTCCGGCATACACCACGCCTATCAAGAAGGGTACTACTGGCAGTGGAAACGCAAGCCTGATCAGGGTTACCCGTACTGAATCGTACTGTACTGAACTGTACCGTACCGCTCAGTGGAAACGAGCCATTAGGGTCTCATAAATACAAGTTGTAATTATGAGTTGTTCAAGGATGTGAACGCTTCTTCCATTCAGTAATTTCAACATGGCGTGAACGCACCTCAACATACAAATAAATAAAATGACAATTTTAATATACGCATGAACTACAGTATCCCTTTAGGAGTGAAAAGTGCTAGGTGAAGTACTTTAACCCTTGTGCTGTATTGAAAATCCATTACCTAATTTTTGTTCATGGTCAAAAATGAATAATTTTCAGGTAAAAGAAAATTCTCTCCAGGTCAAAATGACCGAAACACAACATTTGGGTTAAAAACTATGGTGCTGGCTTATAGATAACCAGTAGTTTGTATTAGATAACCAGTAGTACTATCTAATAACACTAAAATTGTACTACTTTTAATTGTACTAAAATGTAGTGCAATAATTACATTCATCACACCATTGCATAAATGCCAAGACAATCTATTATTTGTGGTGCATTAAGAGTGGCCCTTAATTGGTCTTTTGCAATGACATGGCATCGTATGACAATTTATGCAGCAGTGTTTGGTTGACAAGATAACTGGATGACTTCCACATCACTGAGGTGCTGTGATTGGTCAGATTCTGGTGATGTACCTGGATGGGGAAGATTCCTGGGAGAATGGGGCAAGTGATGCCAATGGCCCGGCAGTCTTTGACGAATCTGAGGAAGGTCTCTGCCCTGAAAAAGAGCTGGGTGACGATGAAGTGTGCACCAGCATCCACCTTCTCCTTCAGGTGCCTGAGGTCATTGTCATAGCTCTCTGCCTCTGGGTGGCCCGTCGGGTAACCTATCATTACATTTGTAACGGCTATGTGTTTTTTTTGTCAACTTTATCATCCACCAGGTAATGGCAACAGTGATATTTAGCTTAGCAAACACCATTAACTGCTTGTCTTTCTAATGCTCACCTGCAACACAGATATCAAAGTAGTCATCGAATTCACAGCGAATGTGCTTGACCAGATCTGTAGCATAGTTGAAGCCACCATCTTCCTCCACCCAATCTTCCCCAATAGGATCTGCAGAAAAAAAGGACAATTTGGATCAAATCAGATGCGCTCATGATGCAGGACTGTTCCAAAAGCTGTAGATCCATGATGGCAGATGAACTTGAGAAATGCTGATTATAAAAAAAATAATTTAGTATTAGTTCAAACATAGTTTAAAGTACAATCTACTTAAAAATTGACTATTTTACCAAATATTTTACATGTAGCAACTGTTGCTGCCATTCATGAGTGTTTCAAATCAGTCACTTATGAGGATCCATGACTATTAGGATGCCGCCTTAGAAGGGTTTGAAATAGAGCTTATTTGTTTTTGGAAAATGTGTGGTTTGGACCAAAGTAACAGATTTCAGATCTGTCACTGTTCATACCTCCTCTCAGGGCCATGATATTCTTTAGGCCGAGCCGCTTGGCTTTATTTAAATGGGCTGTTATTTTCTCCTTTGTCTGATTGCAGCATGTCAAATGCAGGACGCTCTCCAGGCCGCAGTAATTGACCGCTGTGCTTGCTATCATCATGGAGGACGTTTCTTTATCTGAGCCCGGATCTCCAGACGGATGCCAAGTGACGTCGATGAATAGCGGACCTCCAGAACCCATCCGGTCAAATCTAACACACAAAGAACAAAAAGACCATTCATTCTAAAAACAAACACCATTCTTTTTTGCACAACGGTAATGAGAATTTATCTTTTACCAAGGCAAAATAAATATATAGGGGTTGGGCAAAATGATGTGAACACCTGGGAAATAGGCAGTGTTACTTTTTTATAATGTATTTTACCACCATTTTCCTTTAATTCAGCTTCCAGCCTCCTTAGAATAGATTTATACAACTTTTAAAGTTAGAGTAGGGGATTTCAGAGAGACTAGCAATAGCAAGCTAGCTTTGAAAGCATAAGATCCCCCCCTCCCTGCAAATCACTCTCCAAAGCCATGCCTCCTGCAAAACACATGACCGCGCACCGGCAGAGCAGAGGCCTTCCATTCTCGGTCTGCAATAGAGTAATAAAACTTGCTGATGACGGATCAACAGGGTGTCAGAAGTTTGCAGGTAGGACAGCCCATCGTAATCCTTGGATGTGATTGGACCAACATTTTATGGTCCTACCCCTTCCGCAGAAGATATAAATACATTTTGACCACTTAACTTAGTGATTGCTATCGGGATGTGAAGAGACTTTCAACCAGCTTAACAAAAAATGCATTTAAACCAAATCACCCACCCTGCCTTTAAATAGTCTCCAGTAGGGTTGGGCGATGTCTACCAAATTGGCATCGGACGATGTCTACAGAGAAACATCGTGATGGACGTTGACATCGGGCAGGGGGCGCCCGAATATGGAGCCACTAAAAGGTTAGCCGCTTGCTAGCGGTAGCCTGTTGCATTACAGTACATGAAAGTTCACTTACCACATACACAGAGTAAAGAGAAATGTCTGATAGGACGATGGCGAATGATTTGCAGATCCTGAGCACCAATGACAAACATCTAATCTTGTCAAATGTGTGGTAGGTACTGCCGCTCCATAGTATAGAGTCTTTGTGATCGCTAATCTCAAAAGTGAAAGTGAAAGTAAAATGAGAGCGCACAATCGAAAACGGTTCCAGACGCTGTGCGAGGTGGGAAGAACTCCAGGGAGAACCAGTGGTCCCCAGACTCAATCCGTCGCTTCATCTTGTCCCGCAGCCGGTCGGTGCGGTCGGCGTAGGGTTTCCGTAGTACACTTCATTTCCTTTCCGAACACGGAACTGGGATGCGGCGGATTGCGGGAGAGGTGGTGGGGGGTCACGATGTCAGCTTAACATCGTGATGTCTGTCAGCCATCGTCCATTGGCCCAACCCTAGTCTCCAGTTGAATGTTTTCTATCAGAACATCTGCCAGGTTCTTTAGAGATGTTGGTGGATCGGCTTCTTTCCAAAACTAGCCACAGTGGTTTGATGATATTCAAGTCAGTGATTTATCTGGCCAGGGCAGATGTTGGTCTTCATTTTGGTGCTCCGACTCTTCATGTTTTATGATCATGACACCATCTTTTTTGCATTTCAGCATTGATGTCTGTAATTAAAGTGTTAGCAAAACAGCTCTTTCATGGATGTCAGCTTTGTGAAATTCTCTGTGGTTGGTTTTTGAGGAAATGAGTGTCATCAGGGTTAATGTTTGCTGTAAACTGAGGTTTGCTGTCACTTTTGCTGCAGTACTTCTGTTTTGCATGGACACAATCATTCCTAGTGCTCGACAGACCCTATCTTTCACTTTTGGTTTTCACCCATGATAAACAACCCAGAACAGGGATGTCGAACTCGGCTCCTGAAGGGCCACAGTCCAGCAGAGTTTAGTTCCAACCTGCTCCAAAACCATACCTGTAACCAAGGACTTGATTAGCTGGATCTGGTGCATTTAATTAAGGTTGAAGCTAAGCTTGCCAGGGCTGTGACCCTCCAGGAACACAACTGTTTTTTTTGTTTTTTTTTTATACTTTAACCTATGCAAATTATATGAAGGCTTTAGATGCAAAAACCTTTTTTCTTTGAAATGAGCATTTTTATCAGGCTCCCTATTTTCTCCCCAGTTTTAGTATTATATATATATATATATATATATATATATATATATATTATTTATAATTCATTTTTGCTTTCCTACCTAGAGATGAGATTGACGGCTCCAGACGCTGTGCGAGGTGGGAAGAACTCCAGGGAGAACCAGTGGTCCCCAGACTCAATCCGTCGCTTCATCTTGTCCCGCAGCCGGTCGGTGCGGTCGGCGTCCAGTACCGGGGTCGAGCACCTGGAGCTCTCTTTGGAGCTCTCTCCGCTGTTACTGACCCCGCTGGAGTCGCTCTTAGAGGACTGCCAACCTACATCAGCTCTCTGGTTCACCATGTTTCCTGAGCCCAGGGGAAATGCAAATCACCCCACAAAACTTTACACAACATGATCCCATCAAGCTAGATTTACTTTTTTAATGTCTCCAAACTCTATAGACATTAATGACACTGCCTATGTAGTTTACCACTTATTCAATATTGCACAGTATGCCTATATTTAGCTATTTTTTAAAATGTAGTAAGTAAAATGGTATTCACGATTTTATAAAAAAAATGTTTCAACAGTATTATTCATAATTTATCTCATAAGTGTTCAGAATCCAGCTATAATCCTGCATATAAAAACTGTTATTTTGCATTTTCAGTTCAATTTTATGTAAAAATGTCTTGGCATTTGGCAGTCTGACCCTATAATAGGTCAACAGAGCGATGTGTTAAAAAATTGCAGACGTAATGACTTCCAAACAATTTGTCTGTGTGGAAATGCAAAGTCAGTCCCACTGCAATGTGGGATATAGTATCCAGAGTACAGTATGTTCTCATCCTGTTCACATGACATTTGAATCTATAAATCGTGTAAAAATATTATTTCATTAACATATTTACATCTAAGATATTAGATGTAAACAGAATTATTACTGAATTATAAGTTTTTGTTTACATAATATATGTGTGTGTTCTGTGTATATTTATTATGTATATATAAATACACACACATACAATATATATTTTGAAAATATTTACATGTATATCATTATAGTCATATAATTTATATCGTATATTAAATATATAAACGTAACATATTTTTCTTAAATATACACATGCATGTGTGTATTTATAATAAATATACACAGTACACAAACATATATGATGTAATATATGTTTTTAGTAAACAGAATTTAACACATTATCATTATAATGTTCCACTTAAATTTTTAATTTAAAGTTTACTACTTGAAAATTTATTACTGACAGCTGAAATAATCAGTACTAATGGTCTCTTAACCACTGTCACAATCGCTCTAACGTTACTGCATCAAAGTCAATATTACGATCAAGCCTTTTTCGAATTTGATAATGACACTCTTATGGTATATGCACGTGTTATACCAAAATATTTCGTATTTTAGTATTAGTTTATTAATTCATCCCGATCTCGCACGTCTCATAAAAGTAAATAGTTAGTAATACATGCAAATGTTAAAAAAGCATAATAGAGTAACTTATAAAGCGCTCTATGAATAAAATGTATTATTCTTATTGATCATTCATGACCATCCTATTTGCTGAATGCATGAAGACTTAACGCGCATACTTTACATATAAGGAAGACATGTTCATTCATTCAAAAGGATGTTGCTTTTGAAAGACACCATTTTAAACGGACAATCAATGCAAGCAGCAAACAGGGATTTATATGACATGATAACTCGCTTTAGGATTGATTTGTGCATCTTTTGATGTTGTCCATAGCTCGACCGGGGCATGCGGTTCCGCGTGACAGCACCGGCCCCTTTAATTAGCCCAAACGAAACCGAAACACTCATGCAGACCCAGTAATAGTATTTAAAAAACGCCTTTCCTCCATTACCTTCAACCTTTTCCCAATCCTCCAGGAGTTATGAGAGGAGAGTGCAGTCCCAGGGCGGCGCTGTACCCGAGCCCTGCTAAACAGCGTGTGCGGACCGCATGGACGACAAAGAGGCTGGCGTGTGATCGACTGACCACGCCCCCTTCGTGCGGGGCACGCCCACTCTCTACCATACGACCTTCCCATTGGATGCAGGGTCTGTCATCGCTTATGATGTAAACACACCACATGTATGAATTAATAATTAAATAAGCTACACGCGCAGATACTCGCGCGTCCACACAGAAAAAAGAAAAGTGAATAGATTTATCCAAACTCTTCTCTGTCATTTGAAGTATTTTGTTTAATTTCACATTATATATTTGTAATACACATGAGCTTGGCCCATCCTGGAAACTCTTAGCGCCCCCGACGCATCCACACTCCCAAGCCCCACAAATGCATGTCCCACAGCTCTACGGCCCATTGTGGACACATGATTATGAAATTAAAAGTCGAAATTCTGACATAAAAAGTCGAAATTAAGAGATACTAAGTCGTAATCATGAGATCAAAATAATGAGATGAGATGGCATGCCAACTAATTATGACTTAGTGTCTCATGTTTTTGACCTTTCGTGTCATAATTATAATTTATGTCATTATTTCGACCCTTTATCTCATTATGTTGACTTTTTTGTCATAATGATAATTTACTAAAGCATTGGGTTTTCGTATGTGGCGGTCGGAAAAGGGCTTCTTCCATCACTGATCTATATATTATATATTATGATCTATATAGATCAGTCGTCAGTGGTCTATATGTTATAGATCAGTAGTCTATACAGAGCTGGGTAGTAACTGATTACATGTAATCTGGATTCCAAAAATTAAGTAGGCTACTCCTAATTACATTCAATTACATTTTAAAATACTCGTAATCAGACTACAGTTACTTTTTTATTGATTACATGATTACAAATTATTCACACAATTGCAGTAAATTATTCATAATTTATTGATTCTCCCTAATTCTTCTTTTTTTCTGCTTAAATGTTTTATTTAAATTGGTTTTATTTCAAAAGGAGTTAATTGGTTTAATTACAAATTTTATTATTTAATTAATTAATTGCTTTTCATCAACTCACAAACCCCCTGCATTTCAATCACAAACCCATTCCGATAATGCATTCCGATAATCTCAGAATCAATACAC
>NW_015542333.1:262053-273411 GCF_001515605.1 Sinocyclocheilus anshuiensis | reverse complement strand
AGATGAGATGGCATGCCAACTAATTATGACTTAGTGTCTCATGTTTTTGACCTTTCGTGTCATAATTATAATTTATGTCATTATTTCGACCCTTTATCTCATTATGTTGACTTTTTTGTCATAATGATAATTTACTAAAGCATTGGGTTTTCGTATGTGGCGGTCGGAAAAGGGCTTCTTCCATCACTGATCTATATATTATATATTATGATCTATATAGATCAGTCGTCAGTGGTCTATATGTTATAGATCAGTAGTCTATACAGAGCTGGGTAGTAACTGATTACATGTAATCTGGATTCCAAAAATTAAGTAGGCTACTCCTAATTACATTCAATTACATTTTAAAATACTCGTAATCAGACTACAGTTACTTTTTTATTGATTACATGATTACAAATTATTCACACAATTGCAGTAAATTATTCATAATTTATTGATTCTCCCTAATTCTTCTTACTCTCTCTCTCTCTCTCTCTCTCTCTCTCTCTCTCTCTCTCTCTTTTAAAATGTTCCCTTCTAAAAAAAGGTCTACTTTGTGTCATATCATTCAGCTTTGAATATTCACAATATAGAATGGCCGTGTAAATGTCATGCGAATTAATTTGCAATCCATGCTTGAATTTGGGGACAACGCACCTCTCAGTCAATTATACCATGATGAACAATTACGCAAGTTACTAAACTGACAAACATATCTAAAACTCTGAAGACTCTGTCCATGTCATTGCTGTTTTCATGTTTATTCATTTTTGTTCATGTGATGCAGAGATTCCCAAACTTGGCAGTCAAATCCCGTTGACCTAAAATATTTACTTCAAGTCCCCCTGAGATTGAAAGTTAATATTTCATTTAATTAATGACACATTGTTTACAGCTCTCTGAGATTGGTTAATCGTCACATTAGCATGCAGTTAAACAAATAAAATATTTCAAATGTAAAAATTTAAGTAATCTCAAAGTAGGGCTGCACGATAAATCGAAATGGAATCGAGATCGCGGTTCGCAAACAGTTGTCATTATCGCGAAAGATTTCTTCGATTTCAGAATTGCGCGATTTTTTTGCGTAGCTTGTCCGTGAACTATTATGTGTAGTAAATACTGCTCCATCTGAAAGCACGTGATGAAGATTTACTGCTGATTACAGAACCAGCATTACTGACAAAGTGCGCATGACAATCGCATTCAATTAATCGTGCAGCCCTATCTCAAAGTAATCCCGAAGTAGTCAGAATACATTACCTAAAATTAGTAACCTAAATTACATTACTGATTACAATTTTCGTCATTTAATTTGTAATCAATAACAGACTACAATTTATAAGTAATCTACCCAGCACTGTCTATATATTATAGATAAGTGGATTGCGTAAATACGGTAAATACTGGTGCATACAGATTTTGCGTTAAAGCTGCGCATCTGGTGCGCGCTTGAGTCCCTCGTGTCTGCGTTAAAGCTGCGCATCTGGTGCGCGCTTGAATGCTTCAGCTGGCCTGAGCGATGGTCATGTGATCAGCTGCGCTCTGCTCTAGCGGTGTGCTGCTGAAGACGATGGCGTGCTGCGGAGGCGGTTTGTGTTGTCAGTGCTGCTGCAATGAAGGCGACACAAGAACACCAGAGGAGTTGGTATACAATATTTTATGTGTGTTATCTGTTTCCTAACGCAAAACGCCTTGTTGAATGAAACGTGAGTTCATTCTGACGCTGTAAACTATGCTTGTTCATCTGTTGTTCGCCACCCAAATTCATTGTAACGTTAAACAGCCTGATGTGAATCAAGTGTACGTTAACAACGAGTCTAGCGATCAAACCTGTCAGTCTAACGGTTTCTGAATCTAGTCTGTTCATTGTCTAGACGATATTGTTGGTAATTTTTGGCCAGTGCAGCAGTTTTGGACAATATGTCATTAGGGCGTCATGTAATTTGGGCATTATATCACCAAATCATTATCATCGTCTCGTCAGGTTATGAGACACACCCTGTATTTCTTGACACAATGATGATTAACCTGATTTAATATCGTTAATGTGTTCTTTATCATTGCAAAGTAATGCTAATATTGTTGACCAATCTTTTGAATCAGGCATTAATATAGGTATGATAAAGTGAAATGTCAGAAATGTGCTCAGAAACAGTCACCCCATTGTTTCGAGTCGTCACAGGCCGTCTGTTCATTTTGAGGACTGAGATCCTGATATTATTGCTGCCTTTTGCTTGTTAGACAATACTGGGTGAAACCAGAGAAGTCGAGGATGAAATATTGCCGAGAAAAGCCTATGAGGTTAGTGAGTAATGGACGGAAGACTTGAAACATGATCGTTTGTCAGATATGTTGGAAAAAAATATGAACGCTGCCTGTCTTTATTCATATTTGGCATTTCAGAGTTTGGATTATGACCGATGCATAAATGAGCCATTCCTGGAGGTTTTGGAGGGGTTGGATAATAAGGTAAAACGTGTGATGTGATGTCTTCATTTATCATATTCGTATGATCGCAAGTCCCTGTTTACCAAATGTATTATCTAATTTCTTTTACAGAAAGCCAGAAAGTATGAAGCGATAAAGTGGATTTTGGTTTTTGCGATTGGAGTATCAACAGGACTGGTAAGCTTTGGGGTGGTTTATGCATCTGAAGTCGTTTTGAAAAGGGGTCATGGCACCAATACAGCGGTGCATGATGCTTTTATACCCTACTGGAGAATGAGATTTATAGCAAATTATAGATCTCACTACTTCATCTGCCTAAAATCAAGTGTCACTGGGATATAATAAAAGAACGATATGAGAAACAAGAACTAATGTCTTCGTTTTCAGAGGCGAGATTACAAGAAAGTCTGCAATAAATTGATCAGTTTAGTTTATACTCTCTGAAGTCACTTATATCAAGTCTCAGAGCCTGGCAGTTATGATGGAAAAATTGTGTCCACAATATTAGCATTATTTGGTATTATGTAGTGTTTACAGTTAGTACATACAAATGCCTACACATATATTTAAACTTTATTTTTTTAAATAGTGCTGTCAAACGATTAATCGCGATTAATCACATCCAAAATAACAGTTTTTGTTTACATATGTGTGTGTTCTGTGTATATTTATTATGTATATATAAATACACACACATGCAATATATATTTAGAAAATATTTACATGTATATAATTATATTCATATAATTTATATCATATATTAAATATATAAACGTAACATATTTTTCTTAAATATATACATGCATGTGTGTATTTATAATAAATATACACGGTACACAAACATATATTATGTAAACAAAAACTGTTATTTTGGATGCGATTAATCGTTTGACAGCACTATTTTAAATATATTTAAAATTCAAACGTACTTCATCCCCCAAAAATTAATTGAATTAATATTAAATTACATAAATATCATTATAGAAAATTAAGCCTGTTTTGGAACATTAAGATTTAAAAAAAAAAAAAAATATCATTTTTGATTTTGGAGGTCAAATACTGGTCATTTGTTGATGAGTTTCACCTCCCTACTATTTCTGTGGTCCAGTGAAATGGTGATATTTTTGGTTTCTTTTCTTTTTCAGACTGGCCTGTTTGTTGATTTCTTCGTGCGGCTCTTCACTCAGCTAAAGTTCAGCTTGGTTGGACAATGTATCTTTTCTGCTTAGTGCTGCGTTGTGTTTTGGTTTGTGTAATGTTGCACTATTTGCTGAGTGGAGTCCTTGACGTGTGCTTCAGCTGTGGAGGCTCGTCAGTGAACAACGGCTCTGTGTAGTTAATGCTGCTCAATGTGAAAGCTCGCACATGATGGAGATTTACCGCTGATTACAGAATCGGATTTCTGACAAGATGCGCGTTAAATATAGCATGCGATTTATCGTGCAGCCCTAGTTAAAAGTCATTACACGGCACACCTTAGGCTAGCACCTTACATTAAACTCCAGAAAAAAACACTCATTGATTTTGAGTATTTCACTGATTTACATTTACATTACTGCATTTAGCAGAAGCTTTTATCTTAAGCGACTTACAAAATAGGAACAAAGCAAATTATCAAAGAGCCAACATTCATTGTAATACACATTGCCAGATTTATTAGACTGCTAGATTTTTTTCTATTGCTAAAAGTAAATTTAAAGTGTATTTTATAGAAATTTATGTGCAATACTTTTTATAATTTTTTTTATTCATTAATTTGTTTATTTATTTATTTGTATTATGTTCTACTATATTTCTAATGTATAATCTTTGCCATGAAATAGCCTGTGAAGCTGATGTGGCAATAAACTTAAATTAAACTGAAACTTTTTTCTATTGCTATATATTGAATATCATTCCAAGATGAGACATAATTTGAATCAAGAAGGGCTGACTTTATTGTGGAATAATTAAGACTTTTTTTTTTTTTTTTTTAAAAGAAGTCTCCTATGCTCAGAATAGCTGCTGAAAATTCAGCTTTGCCACCACAGGAATAAATTAAATATTTTAAAATAGAAAGCAGTTATTTTAATTTGTAGTTATATTTCACAGCGTTACTCTTTTTTATTTTTTATTTATTTATTTTTTTTTACTGCATTTTTTAACAAATAATTGCAGCCTTTGGTGAGCATAAGAGACTGAAGAAAAAGACATTAAAGGGGTCATGTGATGTTGCTAAAAAGAACATTATTTTGTGTATTTGGTGTAATGAAATGTGTTTATGCGGTTTAAAGTTCAAAAACACATTATTTTCCACATACTGTACATTATTGTTTCTCCTCTATGCCCCGCCTTTCTGAAACACGTCGAAAAAAAAAAAAAAAAAAAAATATATATATATATATCAACACTGTATTTAATACTATAAGAATATTAAATCAGTGGAAGTTAAGTCTCTCTCATGCAATTTTATATTTTAATAATGATGTTTTTGTGTGGGGAGAGTATATAATCAGTCTGTTTCTCCTGTGTAATAGCCTGTTGCAGCTGGGTCTGGTATCCCAGAAATTAAAAGTTACCTGAACGGAGTAAAGATTCCAGGCATTGTGCGGCTGCGGACCTTCATATGTAAGGTCACAGGAGTCCTGTTCGCTGTTGCTGGAGGTAATGATGAGGGAAACAGTCTATAATAGCACAGACAAAGATTAGAATACATTCTGGCTCTGTGCTGTATTAGAATATTAATGGTGATGGCCACTTTTTGATTCCGATTTTTAAGTAACGTGTGTAAACTGGCTGTTTCAGGATTGTTTGTGGGTAAAGAGGGACCAATGATTCACAGTGGAGCGATATTAGGAGCAGGGCTTCCTCAGGTACTCCTCCATATGCTCATGTGTTCAACTTGAACTGAGTAATAAACAAAGTACTGATTTGACTAATCTTTAACAGTTCTGCTATTTAAAATTGTTGAGGTTGACAGTACTTCCGATGGTTGATGATTTTGTGTTCTGAATGTAACCAGGTGTTTTGTTTATGCATCATCTTTCTTGTCACAGTCATACACTGTAAAAAAATGACTGTGAAATTAATGGCAATAGACTGTAAAAATGCTACAGTAAAAACCTGTTAAATGGTTAATGGTAAGTTCCCCTACTATATATGGTGAAAAACTGTATAGGACATTACATGTAATTTTACGGTAGTATACTGTTTTTGGAAGTGGAAAAATATTGTATCAAATTTGATGTTTTTTTTGTTGTTGAAATAACTATTTCTTCTTAGTTTTTTCTTATCAGTTGTGTACATTAGGGTTGTATGTTACATCTAATGTTGTTCGGTTAATGTTTATTGCATTTTCTGTTTCATGTGTGTTACAGTGATGGTGTTTAGTGTTTGTGTGAATGACACTGTGCACCTTCTATATATGTTATTATTTAAAAGCTGCTTGTGATAGGCTTTGGTTCATCATGTGATTTTCCCATCACCACCTGCTTTTGGTGCAGTGTTTACAAAGGTACAAAGCAGATTTCAGTACTTCAGTGGGTTGGTATATTAACATTATATCAGTTAATGAAATTACGGTATTTAACTGTAAATTTAAGTTAAAACCGTAAAACCTTAAACACTGCTACCGTATTTTTTTCAGTAAAATTCTGGCAACCACAGCTGCCGATTTTTGTTTTTTACCGTAAATTTTTACGGATTTTTTTTACAGTGTACTTAAGGTCTAATGAACGCATGCTTGTCTGTCTGATTAGTTTCAGAGCATCACCTTCAAGAAGATCCGCTTTCACTTTCCCCATTTCCGCAGTGACAGGTGAGCACTACATCACAGCAACCACTAAATCATTCATTACATTGCACAAAATGAATGTGAAACATTAGTGACATTCAAACTAGGGCTGGGCGGTATGACAGTATATATATCGTTACCGCGGAATAAAGTGTGTAATCGTTAGAGATTTTGCTATATCGTGTATTCCGCAGTATGAAAGCTCCTCTCTCGACAGCATGCAATCGCGAAAACAGATCTCTTTCATGTTGTATTGTGCTTGAATGGTCAAATACGCACACAGTATTCGCGTAAACACTGTCAGTTATGTGTTAAATAAACGTAAACAGTTGGGTGTCAGTATATTGGATCCTTGCAGTCGGTCTTAAAGGGACAGCAGCCTTTTTTTACCTGCTGCTGTCTGTCATTATTAATGTTAATGTCAATCACTCACTGCACTTGACTGAATCACTGGATTTTTAATAATAATCAGTTCATGTTTGTTTGATACAGTGAAAACACTATGCAGTGTTTTATTTCTACACTTTATTCAATTTCTGTAATATTTCTTACTACACGTTAAATAAACCTAGCCTACTGTAGCTGAATAATTAAAAGTTTATTTAATATTTGTTCTATTGTGTTTGTAATTTGCTTCTTCGTCTTATTTTTAATAACAAACATTAAAATTAAAATAGCTATATTGTGTAGCGAATCAGCTCATTCATGGGGAAATATGAATAATTAATCATAACTAGTTATAATTAATTATAAATATTTAGATCCGCTGTAGATATTTACTTGACCTCTCAGGGTCGAACGTTTGTTAATCTAATGAATAATTGATTTGTTAAATCAAATGAAAAATGGTGTGTCTGATTGGTCCAGTTGCTGCAATTGTTATCATGAAATAAAATTTATCATACCGTGAAATAAGATTTTGGTCATATCGCCCGCCCCTAATTCAAACCCATTTTACTTCTGTATTGTGATCTATTCCCTTATGGACAAAAAAAGGGGGAAAAAATGCAGGATAAATATTTGATCCATTTGTAATTGATTGGACCAAAAATGGAAAATCCAAATGTTTAAACAGATTAGTTATGCGTGATCCAGTAGCACATGTAGCTTAGGTGAAATCAGGTCTGAGAAAGGTATATTCACTCGACAAGCTCGCGCATCTGCGCCGCCGCGCGCTCAATCCACTCAGCGTACTTTGCTCATCAGCTCGCGCACATCATCTATACAGGAATTAATACTGAATGTTTTATATTCATTGCATACATATACTTCGTAGACATCTTTAATAACTCCATTCTGCTGTCTGTTGTTCTGTTGTCGGTGTTTCTTTGTCTGAATATGGCACTTATCACATGCTGTGTGGTATCGGCGTTTGGTGTCGGGGCATTTTAACGAGTACGAGTACAGGAGCTCAGTATCGGGCCCGATACCGATACTGGTATATTGCATCCCTAGTCAAGATATTACATTTTAATAAAATTTTATGAAGAGAAACATTTTTCTTTAGAGAATTGTTGTATATTATTCTACTTATTATAATTATTAAGTAATAATTTTATGAAAAATATATATTTTTAAATATATTAAAACATCTGCAGTGATACCAGGAATATGTATTAATCAAGTTAATAGGGTCAGTTTTGATTTATATTCAGGGACAAGAGGGATTTCGTGTCAGCGGGTGCAGCGGCTGGAGTTGCGGCTGCCTTTGGGGCACCTATAGGGGGCACCCTCTTCAGTCTGGAGGAGGGGTCGTCCTTCTGGAACCAGACCCTCACATGGAAAGTGGTATGTGGATATACAGTTTGGTCATGTATTTTGGTGTGCTGAGAAAGTTCAGTTTATAATTCTCTCTCTCTGTCTCTCTTCTGTCTTAAAGTTGTTCTGCTCCATGTCTGCCACTTTTACACTCAACTTCTTTCGTTCTGGGATCAACTTCAATAAATGGGGATCATTCCAGCTGCCTGGCCTGCTCAACTTTGGAGAGTTTAAGGTAAAAAAACTACAGAAAAAAACATTAAAGCCCCTTAATTATATGCATTCACATTGTGTTGTAGGGGTGTAACGGAACATGTATTTGTCCCGAACCGTCACGGTTCATGCAGTCAGATGGCGAATACAGTCAGTCATAGGCAGTCATTGCAGAAGGACAAACACAAAAATGGCGCGTTTTGGCTCATACCCTAAAAGTGGCAATTTCAACAAGCTATAAAAAATTATCTGTGGGGTATTTTGAGGTAAAACTTCACATACACACTGGGGACATCAGAGACTTATTTTACATCTTGTAAAAAGGGGCATAATAGGTCCCCTTTAAACTAAGTAGTGTAATATAGCGCCACCTGCTGTCAGAGAATAAATATGCATTTTCATTCAGTCCATCTGCTGTTTTTGTTTTTTTTACAGGTGTCTTATGTAGCATAATTTCACAGATCTAAAGTGTGACCATTCTGTTTTTGCTTTAAATCTTGAAATTACACAATCTTAATTCAAATCAAGAACAACTGCTCATGCTTACATGTATGTAGCACTACTGTCTGCTCAAAATAAATGAAAAAATGCATTTCCTGTTGTACCGAACTCGTATCGAACCGTGACCCCAAAACCGAGGTACGTACGGAACCGTGACTTCTGTGTACCGTTACACCCCTATAATGTGTTGATATGTAAATTAGGTGATCATATTGAAGTAACATGACCAACCCAAATCCCGTCATGTCATCTTCTACATGTAAATATTTAAATGCTGTATTTATTACTTTTTATTGTGAATGATTCATTATCATATCATGGTATTCTAAATAATAATAATACAAATCTTAATCATTTATCAAAAATTGTATGAAATTCTTGTTGAAGCAATTTTTTTTTTATCTGATGTCAACTAGGCCGCTTGGGGGAAAAAAAAAAAGTTGAATGTCATTTAATCATCATTGTTTTAGTTTGCTTTTGTAGTTAATGCAACTTTAAAAAAAAAAAAAAAAAAAGTTAAAGCAGGAATTTCAAGTTAATTAATGTGATTCATGTTACAGCAATAATAACAGTTAATGAAAGCTATTGAGATAAATGAACGTGATCTTGAGCTTCAGCCTCCGCATTCGATCACTTGCGTATGTGATTTTGTGTTGACTTATAAGTAATTATTGGAAATACAGATCAATCAGGTGTGTGGTGTTAACTTACCTGTTTTTCTTTGTTATCTGCAGTGTGTAGATGGAGATAAGACGTGTCATTTGTGGACGGCAGTAGATTTGGCATTTTTTGTGTTGGTGGGGGTGGCAGGAGGTTTGCTCGGCGCTCTGTTCAACTGCATCAACAAACGCCTCACAAAATACCGCATGAGAAACGTTCACCCCAAAGCAAGATTCATCAGGTACCCGAGAGAGATCTCAATTATATGGATTTAATGTTGAATAAAGCTACTCAAAACAACTGGAGAATTTCAGCGGTCAGGTAATAGGAGTCTGACGCTGTATTTGTTTGACTGGCAGGGTGCTGGAGAGTCTGCTGGTGTGTATGGTGACAACACTCGTGATCTTCGTGGCGTCAGTGACTCTGGGGGAGTGTCGAGATTTAGTCTCCACCAATAACAACACATCAACACAGGTTAGTCTGAGACCAGCTTCCTTTCTCTTCTTTAACTTCATTCATTCTTTCATTCTCTCTTCTAATGCTAAAGTTTCTCTCTTTTGCTTAGCTTTTTTAAATCATGATGCTGATAGATAAACACCGGGAGTTTGACTATGTGAGACTACAGATGCATTTCTGGTCCACTTTGTACCTCAGTATGGCCAAGAACAGCTCACTTGTATTGGAAGAGACCATTTGACTGACATATACAATGACCAATCGCAGTTTGTTTCTTTCACGTGTCACTTTTGGGTGGGTAAAACCTGACATAAACAATCAGACAGCAGTGATGCTGATTTAAGTTTCACAAACCTTAAAGGGTTAGTTCACCCCAAAATGAAAATTAGGCTGTGTTTTACTCACCCCCGATGCATCCTAGGTGTATATGACTTTCTTCTTTCAGACGAATCCAGTCGGAGTTATATTAAAAATTGTCTTTGATCTTTCAAGCTCTATCGTTGGACTCAGCGGGTGTTGCATTGCTTCTGTACAAAAGACGTGAAGTAAAAAGCACCTTTCCATAAAAAAAAAGTGTCTCACACGGCTCCGGGGGGTGAACAAAGGCCTCCTGTAGCGAATCGATGTGTTTTTGTAAGAAAAATATCCATATTCAAAACGTAATAATCACTTTAATCTAGCTTGCGCCAGCAGTTGTAAACGGAAGCAGTTCCGGGGTTGTTGATGTCAGAGGTCAGAGGAGAATGGGCAGACTGGTTAGAGATGATAGAAAGGCAACAGTAACTCAAATAACCACTCGTTACAACCAAGGTATGCAGAATACCATCTCTGAACGCACAACACGTCGAACCCTGAAGCAGATGGGCTACAGCAGCAGAAGACCACACCGGGTGCCGCTCCTGTCAGCTAAGAACAGGAAACGGAGGCTACAATTCGCACAGGCTCACCAGAATTGGACAATACGAGATTGGAAAAATGTTGCCTGGTCTGATGAGTCTCGATTTCTGCTGCAACATTCAGATGGTAGGGTCAGAATTTGGCGTAAAGAACATGAAAGCATGGATCCATCCTGCCTTGTCTCAACGGTTCAGGCTGGTGATGGAGGTGTAATGGTGTGGGGGATATTTTCTTGGCACACTTTGGGCCCCTTAGTACCAATTGAGCATCATTTAAACGCCACAGCCTACCTGAGTATTGTTGCTGACCATGTCCATCCCTTTATGCCTACAGTGTACCCATCTTCTGATGGCTACTTCAAGCAGGATAATGCACCATGTCACAAAGCTCAAATCATCTCAGACTGGTTTCTTGAACATGACAATGAGTTCACTTTACTCAAATGGCCTCCACAGTCACCAGATCTCAATCCAATAGAGCACCTTTGGGATGTGGTGGAACGGGAGATTCGCATCATGGATGTGCAGCCGACAAATCTGCAGCAACTGCGTGATGCTATCATGTCAATATGGACCAAAATCTCTGAGGAATGTTTCCAACACCTTGTTGAATCTATGCCACGAAGAATTAAGGCAGTTCAGAAGGCAAAAGGGGGTCCAACCCGGTACTAG
>NW_015542333.1:261169-261849 GCF_001515605.1 Sinocyclocheilus anshuiensis | reverse complement strand
TGCTGACCAAAAAGAACACAAAGGCTCGTCTCTCATTTGCCAAAAAATATCTTGTTTATCCCCAAGACTTTTGGGCAAATATTCTGTGGACTGATGAGACAAAAGTTTCACTTTTTGGAAGGTGTGTGTCCCAGTGCAGTATGCATCAGACAGTTTGTAAGTGCAGTAATGGTTTGTTTTGTAGGGGTCTGTAAATGAGGAGGTGAACTCAACCATACGACGCTTCTTCTGCTACAACAACACATATAATGATATGGCAACCCTGTTCTTCAACCCTCAAGAGGTGGCAATCCACCAGCTCTTCCACCAGAATGGTGAGAAAATTACATGCAGCAATATACTGTGATCAGTTTTTGTTCAGGTTCTTCATAGGCATTTCAGAATGTACATGCAGTCATAATAGATCACTTATGCATCATGGGATCCTTTAAAGGAAAAGTTCACCAAAAAATGAAAATTGTCATTTACTCCACCTCAACCTGTATTAGAGCCTCTTGATTGTTCCAAAAGTCATAATCACGTTATTTATTGTGGTCAATATTGAGATCACAGTTAATCAGTGAGTTTGGAAACATCATGCATTTATTAAATTGTTTAACATTGGATTTTCTTTGAACATCAAATATACACTGCCGTTCAAAAGTTTGGGATCAGTGAGGTTTTGAATGTTTTTTTTTTTT
>NW_015542333.1:243812-260937 GCF_001515605.1 Sinocyclocheilus anshuiensis | reverse complement strand
TTTTTTTTTTTTTAAGTCTCTTATGCTCATTTATCAAGGCTGCATTTATTTGATCAAAAATACAGAAAAAAAAACATAATATTGGAATTTAAAATAACTGTTTTCTATTTTAATATATTGTAAAATGGAATTTATTCCTGGGATGCAATGCTTAACTTTCGGCATTTTTTCTCCAGTCTTCAGTGTCACGCGATCCTTTAGAAATCATTTTTGATGAGCATAAGAGACATCTTTAAAAAAAAAAAAAAAAACATTAAAAATCATACTGATCCCAAACTTTTGAACGGCAGTGTAGTTCAACTGTAAAAATAAAAAATAAAAATAAAAAAAAATAAAAAAGTAAAAATAAAATAAAATATATAACTATATATACATTAAATTAAATTAGATCAAAATGAATAAGATCAACTGCACTGCACTACCACAACTTACTGAAAACTATTAAACGTTTATGAAGAGCTGAAATCACACTGCTTTAAAGGAAAAGGGTGTTCTGGATTTATAACAAACCAAGAGCTTCATTACAAAATGGAATAATCGCTTTCTCTTATTTTCATAATCCTGAAAATAAAGTTTGATTAAACAGCATGCCCGAACCTCTGTGATGTTTTGCTCTGTAGAAATCGAGTTGAAGTTTCTGAGAAGCGCATAACATTATTTTCTAACCCTTTTCTGTCTCTCTCTCTCCCTCATTTGTCTGGTTTTGTTGACAGCTACCTTCAGTCCCGTCACGCTCTTGCTGTTCTTTGTGCTGTATTTTTTTCTGAGCTGTTGGACATATGGTGTCTCTGTCCCCAGTGGGCTGTTTGTCCCGTCTCTTCTCTGTGGAGCTTCACTTGGGCGTCTAGTGGCCAATGTCCTCAAAATGTAAGATTTATTCTGGTTTACTATCTCATAAGCACTGCCAAGGGCACCTGTTCGAACAGGACACATACGTTTATCATATCTTATGCATCATAATTTCTCAGCCCACACTTATAATGCTGTTTTTTAATATGTGTAATTGCAGCAACTTTCACATGCAAGTATATGCGGGGACCTTTGCCTTGATTGGAGCAGCTGCCTTTCTAGGAGGTGTGGTCAGAATGACCATCAGCCTGACAGTCATATTAATTGAATCGACCAATGAGATCACATACGGACTTCCCATTATGATAACACTGATGGTAGGAATACAAAAATCACTAAATGACATTATATGTGACCCTGGACCACAAAACCAGTCATAAGGGTAAATTTTTTGAAATTGAGATTTATACACCATCTCAAAGCTGAATAAATAAGCTGATCATTGATGTATGGTTTGTTATGACAGGACAATATTTGGTCGAGATACAACTATTAGAAAATCTGGAATCTTAGGTTGCAAAAAAATCAAAATATTGAGAAAATCATCTTTAAAGTTGTCCAAATGAAGTTCTTAGCAATGCATATTACTAATCAAAAATTAAGTTTTGATATATTTACGGTAGGAAATTTACAAAATATCTTCATGGAACATGATCTTTACTTAAATGTCCTAATGATTTTTGGCATAAAAGAAAAATCAATAATTTTGACCCATACAATGTATTTTTGGCTATTGCTACAAATATACACCAGCGACTTAAGACTGCTTTTGTGCTCCAGGGTCACATATTGCAAAATTAGAATTTAATGAGTTAAAAAGTACAACTTACTTGAAACATGCACTTCTAACTGGCATTGTGTGTCTGTAAGGTGGCCAAGTGGACAGGCGATTTCTTTAATAAGGGAATATATGATATTCATATTCACCTGAAGGGAGTCCCGCTGCTGGAGTGGGAAACAGAGGTCGAGATGGACAAGTGAGACCAATTTATTACACTTGCCACAGTTTGTAGCCCAGAAGTGTTTAAATATTAAGCTACACTTAATTTCAGGTCTCTGTTTCATAGCATTATTTGTAATCTAATGCAAGTTCTAAGAAAAGTATGATGTTTTGATTTCTAATGCAATGATATTCATTCATTAAGTGCCCAAATATGTATTTTTTTTTCTTTATTTCTTGTCAACCGGATGGTTATATACACAGTTTGTGTCTGCTGTGACTTATTTGTCTTGCTTTTTATTTATTTATGCTATTTTCTCTTGATCTCTCTGTTAGATTAACGGCCAGTGACATCATGGAGCCCAACCTGACATATGTGTATCCTCACACCCGTATCCAGTCTCTGGTCAGCATCCTGAGGACCACCATCTATCACGCTTTCCCCGTCGTCACCGAGAACAGAGACAATGAGAAGGAGTTCATGAAGGGCAATATCCTCATAAGCAACAATATCAGGTTTAAGGTACAGCATGACACCAGTATTGAACTACAGCGGTTTGACCACAAGATGGTGCAAACAGACTGTTTTTTTTTTTACGCCTCGCTCAGTAGCACAGAAATGATTTTTATCAGCTTTGATACTCCGGTCATGTACTTTGGTGTAATATCACTTCTGAGTGATCAAACTTGTGATATTTTTTTTTTTTTTGAATGGTGGATGATAAAATTATCTACATTTTAACTAAGGAACTGAGCCATGATTAGAGATCAGATTATCATGGAGAATTGGAAGGTGGCTCTTTTGACTTGAACTAATGCATTTTTTCTCATTTGCTTTAGTTTTGTCCTTGAAACAGCTCGTACAAACAGAACCACACAATGGTGCTGCAAAAGGCTTACAACCTGCAAAAAGCCTATAACTTGCTCAAAATTTCTATCAATGAACATCAGTGCCATCACAAAAAGTTCTCGTGTCATTGTTCACAAATAAGATCAAAATGCTTAGCCAATGTTGTCAATATAACCGTATCCTCTGTCAGTATTTCTTGATGTAAACGATGGCTACGGTTTTGATGACAATTGAAAATGCACAAAATCACCATTTGAGCATTGATGGAATAAAAATTAATTATTATAAAAAATTATTAATATGTAATAACTTTGGGTAAAACAATATTTAATCCACTCTCCACTTTCAAAATCTTACAAAATCCAAGTCCTACAATATTTTAATTTAAATATTTGGTTTTACTTGGAAATATTTCACATTATTGAGGTGAAATGCATTGTGAATGTGGTTACATGTTGCAAGGCTCGAAATTGCGACCATTTTGGTCGCATATGCTCCCAAAATTTAATCTCAAAATATATTTGGGAGCATTTGTGCGAGTGCATATAATTGTTGTCGTGCGACGTGTTTTCATTTCTCTAATAACGTTCAGAGTATGTGCCTTCTGAGTGTTGATATGGTGGCCGTTCTATGAAACATTAGGCTACATAACCAATAAAACTTCATCTTTACATTCTTAAAGGTGGGGTAAGCGATTTTTCAAAAACACTTTAGAAAACTGATTGGGGCTGACTAGCAAAACAAACTTGTAGCCAATCAGCAGTAAGGGGCGTGTCTTAACATTGGTTTTGCTTTGTTTCACAGAACTAATCGTTGCCTGGGTTGCGTACGTATGTGTGGGGCGGAGCTATCAAAATAGGGGCGAGACCCTTTTTGAGTAGGGGCATGTTTGTTTTGGTGATTTCAAATGTCAACATTGGCTACGAGAAATCACTTACCCCACCTTTAACTTTAATGCAGATTTTAGATTGGTTAATATTAGCTGTCAATCACCCAGTCACTGCTTTCCGCTGTCAGGTGACAGGGAGCTAACTACCGCGGGGAATGTCAGGCGTTCTGTGCAACTGGCAGAGCTGAATGTAAAATTTAACACCGCATGCACTGTCCTAACCCTTGCCCAATAAGAGCTTAACTTTAGGTTGTTTACAAAATAAATCTGTCAGTGTTCGTTTCATTTTCCCTTTCTTTTTCTTAGCGGAAAGCAGTGACTGAGAGATTGACAGCTAATATTAACCAATATAAAATCTGCATTAAAGTTAAGAATGTAAGGATAAAATCTGTTAATATATAATTTGTAGTTGTGATTCTCCTAAATTTTTGGTGAGTGCTCCTAAATTTTTGCTGGTGCTCCTAACATTTTGAAGTTGGGAGCACCAGTGCTACCAAGTAAAAAAGTTAATTTCGAGCCCTGTGTTGCCTTTAAAATGTCTAGAAACTCTGAGATCAAGTTAAACAATAGCTTTACTAAACACTCCATTATGCATTACACAAGGGGGGGGGGGCTTATGGTATATAAGTGTATACCATTTACTTGGTATATATATACCAAGTTCTGTCATGAAACTCTACATGGCTCAGGCTGATGGGTCCTTAACGTAACTGATGATATTCTTAGCATTAAAAGACTTGTCAGAAGCTAATTGGTTCATGTTGCATACGCAGCCAATGAGCTTGCTGCTTTACATTTAAATGGCTGACTAGTATTCTACGGGTTATTTTATATGCTATTTGTGCAGCAGCAGTATGTCTTAAATACTCACAGCACCATATCAGCTTTTGTATTGGCAGTAGCAAGTTCCTGTACTTGTACTTATAACCAACAGCAGCACATTAATATTTTTTTTTTGCATAATATATCAATTGATGTTTGTTTATAGTACATGAACTAATGTCCATTTAACTTTAAAATGTAAAATTTAATGTACTGTAAAATTTGGCGAATTAATATTAATCTTCATATGTTCAATGTATTAATATGTGCAGAAATTAACTTTATGTAGTATTAATAAAGGCTGCAAAATGATTGTTCATTGTTAGTTCATGATACCTAATGCATTAATGTTAACAAATTGAACCTTATAGTATGTCTTTTTGTTCTCATGTCCAAAAAACCCGGTTTCTCTCTGATGTTTCCTCTCCTTCAGAAAAGCAGCGTGTTGACGCGTGCAGGGGAGCAGAGGCGGAGGTGTCAGTCCATGAAATCATACCCGTCAAGTGAGCTGCGCAACGTGTGTGACGAGCAGACTGCTGTGGAGCCGGCAGAGGAAGGGCAGGACATCCTTCAGCAGATGCTGGAGAGGAGGTCAGGCGATGAACTTTGACCTTTTACCTCCAGAACTATTATCACCCTGTTACCATAACACAGTACTCTGCATGTAGTGTATATTGTCACACAAATATTTACTCCATATTCTGTACTTATGCAGTGTTTATAGCTAGAAGTCCACTTATAATTTTATTCAAGGTTTCTTACACCAAAAACAGCATTTAGTGACACACTTTGAATTTAACAGGTTTTTACTCCTTTATCTTTAAAGGGGATCTATTATGCCCCTTTTTACAAGATGTAAAATAAGTCTCTGATGTCCCCAGAGTGTGTATGTGAAGTGTTAGCTCAAAATACCCTACAGATAATTTTTTATAGCTTGTTGAAATTGCCATTTTTAGGGTATGAGCCAAAATGCACTGTTTTTTTTGTGTTTGTCCCTTTAAATGAAAACGAGCTGGTGCTCCCGCCTCCCCTTTCAGAAGAGGGTGGAGTTTCTAGAGCTCGCATACCGGCTTCATGCCAGCAATAACAAAACGCTCTCTCACGCACTGAAAATGTCAGAAACTGCTAGTAGCGGTGTTCAGCCATACATGTTCGAACCGGTGTCGTGCCGAATTCTGCACCCTGCCAGATTATTCATGAATTACACAGACGGGGAGCACGGCACTATAAAAATAACAACATAGCTGGTCTCATGGTGCCATGGCTCAGATTTCGGGAGTAAATGGAGAGAGCTATGTGGATTAATACATCCAGCAACAGAACACCTAAAACGCTTGGGAGACATTCTCGTCAGTGCAACAGTGGCGGATTGTGTACAACTCGCTGTGAACTCGCTCGCTATGTTAAAACGGCAGTCTGTCAACATTCGTGGGCGGGGCCTGTGGCTAATGTGACGTCACACTAGCACCAATGCTAAAAATAGGCCATTGTGAGACACTGCTTATTATTTATGGGGATTAAAAAAAAAGGAGTGGGTGGATTTTTATCATTATAGGGTGGTTGTGTACACGCACTGCCAACACACATTTATGTCCAAACACCTTGCAAAAGTGAATTTTGCATAATAGGTCCCCTTTAAGACTCCTAAATATAATCCAGGGCAGACCAGTTAGCTGAATATTATAAATATAGAAGATCATATATAATTTTTGAATGGTTTCCTTTATGCTGTTTATTTTTAATAAATGATGTTAGTGGACTGGGAAGGAGCTTTGAATTGTGACAGTATTGTGGATGAGACAAATGTTTTTTTTTCTCCACACGAGTCCTTTAAATGAGTCTGCTGTCTGTTGTTGTGGTGGATGTTGGCAGACATGTGCCGTACCCAAACCTGTACCCGGACCAGTCTCCCAGTGAGGAGTGGACCATGGAGGAGAGGTTTCGGCCGCTCACCTTTCACGGGCTCATCCTGCGCTCGCAGCTCGTCAACCTGCTGATCTGCGGCGTCTGCTACGCTGAAAACCAGTCGGTCAGTGTCAGTCAGAGCCCTCCTTCTGTGCCCTTTCTCCTTCCTCCCTTTTGTTTGTTCTCTTCCTGTCTCTTCTCCTACTCTCTGCCTTTTATTTTCCTCATCTTACTCTATCAGTCTTTTCAAAGGTGGTCAGATCTTCACTTATGGTTATGCCCTATACTTACGGTTACTTGAAAGTGAATATGAAATTATACTGATTCAATTTGCGTTATCAATAACTGTTTCTGGTTTTATGTTTTTTATATATTATTAAAATGTAATCTCCACCATTTTGCAAATGTAATCAAGACCACATGGGCAGGGAAGAAAATTATTAACTAATGATCTAACATATTTCGTCCAATCAAATCCCACCAAGTAAAATCAAGTCCTGTACACTTCATTATTTTATTTCTAGATAGTCTGCTTCGCTCAGAAATATGTTAATATTTTCATCAAATATTAAGATCTTTTTTATTAATGACACCATGCCCTCCTGTTTTCTTAACCACGGATCACAACCCAGTGATTTCTATTGAATGCGCACATGCAGTGTGCTTTAAATCTTAAAAGTAAAAAAATGTACTTGCAGAAAATATAATATTAATAAAATAAAAGGCCACTTAAGTGTACTTAGAGAGTGTGCATGCATGACATCACTTTTAAAAAGTGCACTTTGTTGTAAAGTAAAAAAAATATATATATCTTGATGTATTTTAAGTATTAATTTATAATTTTTTGGCATGCTTTAAAGAAGTACACTTGATGTGTTGACTAAATACTAAAGCACATGTAATGTACTTGATACTTGAATGTTAAATATTTAGTGTTATTTGATATTACATTTAATGAATTTTCATTTTGTGCTAAATTACGACTTCATCATTACAGATATATTTAAATAACGTGATAACATAATATAAATAACGTAATAAATAACGTAATATATTTAAATGACATTTAAAATATATTTTAGTTACCATAAATGCTGGTCAGTACATTCTGCCGTCATTTTAAGTCCTACTTAAAAGTGGTCAAAAAGCACTCAAAAGTTCATCTCATTGCATGTAATATAAATTTAAACTATAAGATGTTGTTTAATTTAATAATTTTGTTTAATAAAATGCAAGTAAGAGTCTTAAAATTTTACATTCAGTTTGCATGCAAGAATAGTCTTTTAAAGTATATGATTTCCATAATAAGTAAAAAGTGTAAAGTGTAGTACTTTTTCAGAAGGGTCTCTTTAGTGATAATCAGTCTATATTGATACTTAATTTTGACCTGCTTGAACTGTTCACCGCACTATTAGATACAACCAAATAGATAGAGCAGCCTCTCTTCTCTGCCCTCTGTAGAGCGCCTCACAGACACGGCTCTCTCATTCAGAGATGACTGAGGATTACCCACGATTCCCTGACATCCACGATCTCGACCTGGCCCTTCTCAATCCACGCATGATTGTGGTAAAGTCCTCTGACCCATCAGACTCTTCAGCAGCTCATAAACTAGTGCTCTATGTGTCAGTTATCTATGATGTGTGCTGTTAATTGGAAGTGTTGAAGTGCTCTTGTTGTAAAGTGAGCCATGCAGTGATGACAGTTTGTTCAGCGGTCTCTCTCAGACATAATTAGCCTAATTTTTTTTTGGGGGGGGTGGGGTTTGTTTTTATTACAGGACGTGACTCCTTACATGAACCCCTGTCCATATACAGTCTCTCCAAATACACACGTCTCCCAAGTATTCAATCTGTTCAGGACCATGGGGCTTCGACACTTACCTGTAGTCAATGCTGTGGGAGAGGTACGTCTACCACACAAACATTTAAACGCGTCGATGCAAACAGTGACAAAGAAATATAGAAACAACCTACTGTCTTCAAACGTGTGTGTCTTTGTTCAGTTATACTTTTAAAGGAATAGTTGCCTAAAAATAACAATTCTGGCATCACTTTATTACTTTTGGAGTACACGGTTAATCAATTCAATTGATGATTCAGAGGTTTTCAATTCAATTCGGGAACATTTTTTGCAATTTTGCAAAATGATTAAATTCAGTCTGATTCACAATGAAATTCAATGTCAATGAATGATTCGATTTTGTATTTCAAAGTGCATTCATAGGAGTATTTAAATGCTTCTAATGTGCTAGGTTATTATTATTATTTATTTTTTTATATTCATCACACAAGCAGTGCTTTCCTGAATATATCAGCACTTGTGCGCGATCACAAATGTGTTATTAACTTTATATACAACTGTGCAGAGCAGCAATGCGGTGTTTCATTTCTGAATGAATATGTTTTTGAACGATTCAAGTGAGCCAGTGATTCATTGACCCATTCATAAAGGCAGTCACATGCTTCGTTTCTAATTGAATCAGCCGTTTTGAACGAATCGTTTGACAGAATGATTCAGTTAATCATTTATTAAAACAGGGACTTGCTGCCACCTACTGGCAGTTTGTGTCATATTTATTCATTTCATGTTATTTCATTTATTCATACAGAAAAATATTGGTTAATTATTGACAAAAATCCCCCATTTCAGGCCCCAGAAGGAAAACGGCTTATAAGTCATAGTTAATTTAAGAAAGCTCATTTTTTGTTAAAGTGTAAAGTTAGGTACAGGACACCCACCCCGCCATCCCCCCTGAATTTTTTATTTTTTTTTTACAATTCGACCACTGGTTATTATAATATTATTATATTATATTAGTACTATCAAACCTTTACAATTAATCCAGAACGCGGCAGCAAGATTAATTTTTAACGAGCCGAAAGAACGCACATCACACCTCTGTTCATCAATCTGCATTGGCTACCAGTAGCTGCTCGCATTAAATTCAAGGCATTGATGTTTGCCTACAAAACCACCACTGACTCTGCACACCTTTAGCTAAATTCATTACTTCAGAGTTATGTGCCTCTAGAAGCTTGCATTCTGCAAGCGAACGACGCATTATTGTTCATCCCAAAGAAGCACAAAATCACTTTCACTGACTTTTTCATTAACTGTTCCCTCCTGGTGGAATGACCTGCCCAAATCAATCCGAATCCTTAGCCATCTTCAAGAAACAACTAAAAACACATCTGTTCCACCTTTATTTGACCCTCTAACTCTAGCACTGTCTATTCTAATTCTATTCTTTATAAAAAACTTGCCCCTTTTAGACTTGCACTCTATTTATTTACTAACTGCTTGTTTTCTTAAAAAAAAACAAAAAAAACTATCTTCTCTAATCTTTTTGAATTCTATCTATTTGTTTTCTTTTTATTTATTATACAGTTAACAAAAGCAAAAGAAGGCCTCTAACACTAGCTTGCTCTATTCTTTCTATTCTATCCATTTTCTTTTTATTATAGAATTAAAAAAAAAAACCTTGCTACGTGTACTGCGTTAAGCTAACTGAGACTTGTTATAGCACTTGCATATCATTGCTCTTTTGTTAGTTTTGACTGCTTTTATTGTCCTCATTTGTAAGTTGCTTTGGATAAAAGCGTCTGCTAAATGTCTAAATGTAAATGTATTGTAATATAATATAATATGTTATTATTATATTATATTATATATAGTTTATCTTGATGTACTAAAATAAATAGAACTAAAACTGAAATAAAAATGTATAAAAACTATATAGACATGTATATAAAAAAAAAAAAAAAAAAACTGACAACAGCAAAATTACTAAACCTTAACTAAAATTAAAATGAAAATATAAAAATAAAAAGCTTATTCAAAATATTACAAACTATAATAGTATCTCAATGATACTAAAATAACCCTGCTCATGTGTCTTAGATTGTTTTTTTTTTTCCTAACATTTTATGTATTACACTTCATGTTGTTCCATAGCTTTCTTTGTGGTGTGGAACACACACTCACTCTCTCACACACACAAACACAAACACACACACACTCACACACACAACACACATTTTTTAGAATGTTGCTGCTGCTTTTTTCTGACTCACTGAAAGCATTTGCTGAAAGAAATTTTATATTTTTTCTTAAATTTTTCTCAGAATGTATTTTCTTGGATGAAGCTTAGCTAGTTGTGCAAGAATGGTTTCATAAAGTGGTGTTTTGTCATCTGTGTCTCTTACAGATCGTGGGAATAATCACCAGACATAATCTTACCCATGAGTTTTTAGTTGCTAAACTCCGACAGCATTACATCACAATCTAAGACTCCGTTCACGATCGAGCACCCAACTTATTACCCAGTAATGGCTTCCTCGAGATGAGAAGAGCCGAATGCTCCGGGCCCTGAGACTAGATCGCCTCCGAACCTGAACCACACTTCAGGTCGCACCCTAAAGCCATTCCTAGTATCTGCGTGGACAGCTAGTGGTCGGCACCTGACCCGACACAAACACACCTCATGCTAGCACTAATGCAGGTGAGGTCCTGTTCATCAACACTCGCTGCCTGTGCTTTATCACCCTCACTGTAGCACTTTTAATTTAGTTTCTCTGAGTTCTGAATGTTTTCATTGTGCTCACCATTTCTGTGTATTCCTGAACGTTTGCTTTTGCACAAAGACTGATAGAAACCACTGACCAATCCCCGGTCAAAAGATTGAATGTCATGAAAACCGTCAAGAACATGTCTGGGTCGTGTTTCATCCTTAAATCAAGCAAAAATCATACTCCTTTCTTTTGAAGAAAATTATTTTTAGGACCTTTAAAATTTTTAGTACTATGTAATTATTTTGATGACTGTTAAGCACATTTCCCCCAAATTAAAAATATATATTTTTATTACTGCACTGCCAAAATATTTAAATAGTATTGCCATATTTTGTATTTATATATTTTGGCATATTTTGCAATGCATATATTTAAAATGTTTTTAAAATTACTGTAGTAATTAGTGTAAAGAAAGTCACCAATATAAAAATAATTTGAATTATGTGTAATTAGACTTTTGCAATTAATGCTAAAAATGCAACAAAATGTTTTATTAAATTGGTTTTCATTTACTTAAAGCAAAATAGTTTTCTTTCCTTTATTTTGGGGGTGAAATGTGACCTGTTTTCATGAGACATTCCTGTCAATTAAAGGGGTCATATGATGAATAGTGTTTATATTACACATCATCCAAAAAAAAAAAAAAAAAGGATTCACAACATATTTAAATCAAACAATATATCCAAAATCAACAAAACACTAAAACATCTATATATATATATGTATACACGCATCAAACCCAATCACCAATATCAATAACAGTGTATATTTACATCAAACAAGTACTTGATTTTATTTTATTTTTACACCCTGATGAAGGCTTGTTAGCCCATCGTGTGGGTGTGTGTTGATACGTTTTTAGCATTATAGCCACGAGAAAATAAAGGCTTTTTATCTTTTACTCCTCCTTAAGCACCTTGGTTTTGCATGATTTTAAGAGTTTTTGTTTGTTTGTTATTTTATGGCCGTCACAACACCGATGGCCACCGGGACAAGATTACAGGAACCAGTTGAGTCCTCTGCACAATCTGACTTTGCTGCAGCCTGGAATTGAACTGCTGGTTTCGTCTGGCCAGAGGAGAACTGGCCCCCGACTGAGCCTGGTTTCTCACAAGGTTTTTTCTCCATTCTGTCACCGATGGAGTTTCGGTTCCTTGCCGCTGTCGCACAGATACTATTTAAACTGAACTGAGCTGGATGGTGACATCACTGAATTCAATGATGATCTGCCTTTAACTGAACACTGAGTGTTTACTATTGTCCTTTTGCATTAATGACACACTATTTTCCTATTTAATGCTGTACAGTTGCTTTGACACAATCTGTATTGTTAAAAGCGCTATATAAATACAGGTGACTTGACTTGTGTATATATATAAAAATTGTAATATATATATTTATTTATTTATTTTTATTATTATTTTTGTAATTTATTCCTGTGATGCAAAAGTTGAATTGTTCAGCATTACTACACTCTTCAATGTCACATGAATTTCAATTCTCTGTGTGTATGTGCTGTACATGTGGAAGAATTGACAATAAAGCAGACTTGACTTGACTTGAGTAATATAATATGATATATGATATGATATGATATGATATAATAATATAATATAACATGACATGATATAATAATATAATATAATATGACATAACATGACATGACATTATAATAATATAATATAACATGACATGATATGATATAATATAATATAATTAATATAACATGACATGGCATGATATAATAATATAATATGACATGATATAATAATATAATATAACATGACATGATGTAACATGACATTATAATATAATATAACATGACATGATGTAATAATATAATATAACATGATATAATATAACATGACATGATATAATAATATAATATAACATGACATGATATAATAATATAACATGACATGATATAATACCATAATATGACATGACATGACATGATATAATAATATAATATAACATGACATGATGTAATAATATAATATAACATGATATAATATAACATGACATGATATAATAATATAATATAACATGACATGATATAATAATATAACATGACATGACATTATAATATATGACATGACATGATATAATTATATAACATGACATGACATGATGTAATAATATAATAACATGATATAATAATATAACATGACATGATATAATACCATAATATGACATGACATGACATGATATAATAATATAATATAATATAACATGACATGACATTATAGTATAATATAACATGACATGACATGATATAATAATATAATTAATATAACATGACATGATATATGATATGATATAATATAATATGACATGACATGACATAATAATATAATGTAATATAATATAATATGACATAATAATATAATATACTTTCAGACAGAATTTTCCCATGATGCACGCAGTGTCTGCTGGGCGTGGTTAAGAGACCTTTTTTTTAAGTCAACAGAACCAAAATTGTCCATATTGACTACAGTATATGGTGATATTCACTCAAATTAAGTCACTTTTGACAGCCATCTCAACTGACCTGAACTGACCATGTGTACATACTCTGTTCCTTCTGTCAGTCGTTTCAGGATTCAGATCAATGGGGGGGAAATCCTGTCCTGACAGAGATGTACCCAGTAAGAGTGTAAGAAAGTCTAAGAACGTCAGTATACCACCCGGAGGATGTTTTGCCTATGGTCATGCATCACATCTGCCACTTTATCTCTCAGTGCAGTGTGAATGAACCCTCAGACTCACCTCCAGCTCCTGCAGGCTGCTCGTCTGATTGGAGGAGATGTAGTTCCCGCTCATTCGCAGTCCCACTGGATTCACACTAGACGCAAGACATCAGTCTCTAACAGTCTGTTAGTGTGTGACACGGAGCGTAGATCTGTAGTTTCTAATGAGAGCAGCGGTCTGAACGGAGGCATTATTCATGCAATCAGGAGCGAGCCTGCTGAGCTTGTGTAATAGGATTAAGGCTGGCATGGCTGGAGTTGTTTAAGGTTAGCGCAGGTGTTGGACTCATTATAGTGCAGTGCTGATGTGTCCTGTAATGAGTCTGATAATGGCCATTAGGAGAGATGGTGTGGCTGGTAAATTAATGGGAGAAAGGGGCTTGATGGTGAGCTGTGGTGTTTCTGTGTTATTGAGTTTAGTTTTGAGGAACAACTCAGAATGATTTAAAAACCAGGATTTTGTCATCATTTTATTATCACTTTCTACAACAAAAAAAAAAACTTAAAATCTGTTCACACTGTTCTTGAAACAACATTTTATTTCAGCTGTAGAAATGTGACAAGAAGAATAACAGAATAACTCTGATGAAGCCCAGCACAAACAAATAGCAATAGATGTTTATCTGAGTCTCTTATTCTTCAGTAAAAGCAGAACTGCACACCAGACAGGAGTACTGCAATCTCATAAACCTCATAAATGAATGCAGAATAAGTAAAACATTATTAATGAACATAATTATCGTGAGTATCGCCATATATCGCATCCTTATTAGCACTCAACTACTTGTACATAATAAATATATCAAACAAATATGAACCATCAGATCATGTAAAGCACAACAGGCATTGCAAAATATGGAAGAATTTTGTAACAAAGTATCGTTGGTTTAATTTCCACGTTACATTCGTTTTCATGTTTCAAGACTTGAACAAAAATTTCCACACAGTTTCAGTTTAGCATGCATTTTATAACAGTATGTATTCATCTTCCTGTATTCTACTCTACAAATTAGTTTTCTATGTCAACTATAATTACTATACATGCAGTTATGAGCTAGTACACTGATATTTATACTACAAAAGGCCCAATCTACTGTTATATGATACAATGAAGTTATTTTCCCCCCATATATTTTAAATTACGTATTGCATTGAGTTCTGTTTTATTCGCAACACTTTACAATAAGGTTCCATTTGTTAGCATTAGTTGACTACATTAATTAAGATGATATTAATCTTAACATTAATTTTTACAATATTAAAATAATTTACAACAAAAGTTGTATTTGTTATATTTAATGGACCTGAGTTAACATGAACTAACAGCGAACAGTTGTATTTTTATTAACTAAATGTAACAAAGATTAATAAACACTGTAATAAATGTATTGCTTATTGTTAAGGTTAGTTCATGTATTAACTAATGAGACCTTATTGTAGAATTAACAGATAATGTCCTGACAGAAAATTAATAGTATTTTTTTTCTGTTTTTTTTTTTTATCACAGTTAACATGAGATATTTTTACTTTTACGTTCATTTGTCACACCACAGGATCATGTAAAATTACTTATTGAAGACATAGATAATAAAAAATGGGGTGGGGGGCTAAAAGTTACAGGACCTTAGCTTTTGACTTAGATTTACTGATTTTTTCTTCTCTTAAATACACGTACATTTTAACCTAGAAAGTTCATGGACAACTGCCCACATGTAAAATCATTTATATATCATAAATACATATTGTAATCTTAACGTCACTTGTATTTACTCATTGTAGCTAACCTTTTTTAGAGTTGCACCCAAGGGTGCTGGAGGACCCTATGCGATCCAGCCGTCCCCCGAAACAGCCAGACAGGCTTTTGCTCCGGGTTGACATGAGGAGATCTACGAGGCGGTTTCTCTGCGTCTCGAATCCATCCGAGGGGTTGCTGTCCTCCGCCGGAGCTGCTTCCTCCTCTCTGTCTCTGTCCCAGGACGTGTTGCTGTCCTCATAATCGACGGCTCTCTCAGGAGCCTCTTCTGCGGCCAGGGCCTCCTCAAACTGCTGCAGCAAGCTCTGGAGAGCAGAACAGAGTAAATTCAGCCGTTCTGTTGAAATGCTTTCTTTTATTGAACTCTATGCTTGTAGTATTCTTTGCATGCTCAAGATGATATTATTGTTTTTTTCCTGTTTGCATCACATTAAATCTCATTCAATTTAAGGCCTCGATGAAACTAACACTGTAAAAAATGGTAACATCTAAAATAGCTTTTATTCAAGTCCAAAAATGTTATTTAAAGGGACAGTTCACCCAAAAATGGAAATTCTGTCATCATTTATTCACCATCATGTTGTTCCAAATCTGTTCTACTTCTGTTGAACATAAAAAGATATTTTGAAGAATATGGGGACCAGAAAAAAGTTTAATTAAAAAATAAAAAATAAAATACTGTGGAAGTCAATGGGTACCATCAAGTGTTTGGTTTCACACTTTCTTCAAAATATCTAATTATGTGTTCAGTAGAAGAAAGAAACTCATACAGGTTTGGAGCAACTTGATGATGAGTTTGCATTTTTGGATGATCACTGAACCAAACTATATACAACTGGGTTAAATTTGTAAAGTTGGTAGAAATAGCTTTTGAATTTAACAATCACTGGCTACCATAGTTACTGAGTACACAAATCCAAACTTTCTAATTTCACTGCAAGTTATCTTGATTATTGATTTATTTTTTTAAGGGTTCAAAGTAGAAATACCTTCAGCTTGGCCATGTTGCTGGCGGGACTGTGTCTGCTCAACGTGTGCGCTTGTACCTCCATCTGGTGCCAAAGCAGGACCAGTAGTCCTGTGAGAATAAGTCCTCTGATCATCTCTAGGTTCCTCTGGCTGCTGGCTCTTTCTCTCTGAACTGGCCGTCTGCCTGCTTGGCTCTTATATAGGGACAGTTGACTGTCAGGAGCTCATCCTCTGTAAACTGTGTGAAGTGCATTCCGACACCTCGTCTGTGATAACGCTCCTGGAGCAGATTTCCTTTTAAGTGTCTGTTTGGTGCGGTGTGAGGCGGCTCGCTGGAGAACTCCTGATGTGTGGTGCTGGGTCTGTAACTCGGACACAAACAGTGACCACAGGCATCATGGGAATGCATCCGCTGCACGAGTGGCTCACATGGTTCCAGCATCACCTCACAACTGATACAAACTACAACTAACTATACCATAAGGGGTTAAAACAGATGGTGGTCTATATATAGGCAAATGATGACTTAATGGAAAAATAGTAAAAGAAATAAACCAGAACCTTTACCCTGTGCATGTTTATGCTAACTAAAAAAGAATTATATAAACTGGTTAATACAACTGGTTTTAATACCAGTCTAAAATCTAGAGTGATAATAAATTTCTTTGACTTAGAAAATTAGGGAATTGTAGTTATTTGTCCGTCAAATGGCTAAATCTAAAATAATTTGGTCACTGTTTTATTGCAGAATAAATGTTATGTTGCTGATAGGGGAGAATGACATTTCTTAAATGTTTTACTCCAGTGAATATTTCTCAGGACTA
>NW_015542333.1:232955-243794 GCF_001515605.1 Sinocyclocheilus anshuiensis | reverse complement strand
TAATAATAATAATAATAATAATAATAATAATAATAATAAATAATAGACAAGGAAAATATTAAACTGTTTTGGACAATAAAAATGATAATTATAATAAAATTAGCAATAATATTCTATACATAATTAGCAATAATTTGCCATACATAAAACATATGAAAACTTGCCCCAACTTGTCACTTTTAGTTTGGAGGGCAACCTTATAGTTAACTAGCTCTGGTTTCCCCTATTCATTAACAACTTCTACTGAAAGGCTTTTTGTTCTAAATGTCACCACCAAACATTGTGACAACATAGGCCTAAGCTATTCTGAATGTCAGTGAAATGTTACATCTAACTCAGGAGAGTGACCTTGAGTTCCCTTGAGTAATGTGAAGTACTGCTGCTCTCCATGGTGCTGAAACAGGTTCAACTGATAATGATGCACTGAAGAGGGCCTGGGTTTCTACGACTCCATGGGACAGTTTGATCAGTGCAAACATGTTGTTGTTGGTGCTTTCAGGCAAATAGTGCAAGAACTTTATCCTGTCTTAAACTATACTTATAAATAAAACAACCCAGATGTCAATAACACCTCATTGCATTGTGATTTAAAACAGTTGAATATGTATTCAGTGAAAACTCATGCTGCACGTGTTCATACAGAAATAAAGGTAGATTTAAAAAAAAAAAAAAGATAATCAAGATTTCTGAAACCAAGGCATGTGTAAACATTTATTACAACTGATCTGAATGACAATTACATTAAATATGCATATAAATATATAACTTGACTATTTAAACAATTTAATAAATACCTAAATAAATATGCATGTTTAAGAACAATTTTTGGATAACACTGTAAAAAAATATTTTGTCAGGTAACCTAAAAATGTGCTTTGCTAGTAACATCTTGTTTTTTGTTGATGTCAAAAATAGAATTGAATATGACTTAATCAACCTGAATACATTAGGTTACACCAACAAAAGTCATTGTAAGGTCAGATCAAGTAGAAATAACGTATTAAAGTAATACAAGCACTAAAATATTCACTTTTTACAGTGTAGAAGTTCCTAATCATTAAGACTTCACCACTTCTTAGAACCTGCAGAAAGAGGAAAAACAGAGAAATGGGTACGTTAGTGAACCATAGGCCTGTATCTTCATATTGATAATAATACGCAGTTTGATAAACAGTTTTCCACAAACAGTCCTTTCATTTATATTTAAAGTACACGATGTCCATTTTAACTGTTGCTGTACGATACATAAATGAAGTGGTTACCTGAGCGTCCGGCGGTGTTACATCCCAGAGACGACATGGAGCCGATTCTGTCCAGTTTGCGCCCGAAACACCCGGAGTAACTCTTGGTGTCCTGCCGGACCGTCCTCAGGTCCCGAGCAGACAGATAGTCTCTCATGTCAGTCTGGGGTGGAGTTTGAGCGCGGGTTTCCTCAGGATTAGCCTCCTCTTTCTCCACTTTCGTCAGTGTTTGCTCTTGAGAAGCAGCGGGAATGGACTCTTCCAGTCGCTGTAGAAGAAGCTGACAGGGCCATATGTGGCTCATTAGTTTGCCCTATTGAGCGAGCATTATTAAGCAAGTTTTCCTCTCTCATTCCTGGTTTTTCGTCTTACCTTTAAGACATCCATGTCCTCGCTGGTTAAGTCTGTGTTTTGCAGCGGGAACGTGCACATGAGCTGAACGCTGAAGAGCAAGAGAAGGCCAACTAGAGGAATGTCAATCGACTTCATGTTTCCTGATGTTTTTTGCTGCTCTTCTGTCTTCCGTGTCGTTGTCTGTATACTCTGTCAGTGGAGCCTCGAGCTCTTTTATACTTAAAAGTTTGACACGCCAGTAATGTGAAGAATGGCCGCTGCATTCCGACACCTCAGTCTGATAAAGGCTGCTGTCGGAAATGAGTCCTTTAAAGCTTATAGTCGAGTCCAAATGGGCCATACAGTGACGGGAACACCTTCATGATTTCATTTTACTCTACTTCTCTGAAATCATTCAGTGTACATGGCACGTTAAGGCAAGTTACAGTACATAACTTAATAATAATGTCACTATATAATGACAGAGTGAGCAGTTTATAGGCTGATATATTATAATGTAGGCTAATAACTGTGAACATCAATCAACACGGTCTCAAGATAATTCATACGATTTCACTCAAAGTTTCGTGTTATCTGCTCGCACTCCAGGGGCCGGTTGCATAAAAGGTTTAGTCTTAAGTTAGTCATCTTTTTTTTTTTTTCATAGACTGGTCATACACTCTCAAATATGGACTAACCCAGCTGTTGGGTTAAATTTTTAAATGAAATCTTAACCCAAAAGTTGGGTTAGTAGGCTACATATCTGACCCGAAGTTAATTGGGTTGAAACAGCCCAACATTTTTTAGAGTGTATTAATTCTTTTACATAAAAGCATAGATTAGTCTACGCTGAAGCCACAAAAAAACAAACAAAACAAGACTTATTACCGCTTGGCTAACTGCTAGTTGGTCAGACTAATTCTTAAGACACGATATTAAAGGGGTCATATGATGCTATTTTAAGAAAGGAAAAATTTAAATCGCATCATATGACCCCTTTAACACAGAGGCTAAGTTTATGCAACTGACCCCAGGTTTACGGATGGAGCTTCATGCATTTTAATACAAATCGATTTTATACAAAATCGACCGTTTTTAAAATAGATACGTTTTCTCATGAGATCGGGTTGACGTAAAAAAAAGTAAATAAATAAATGCATTCATTCATTTATCCACTCATTCATTTATTATTGTTATTATTATTATTATTTTATCATGTAATGGACACGTGATGTGCACATTTGGATCAGCTGTTGCTCTGCTGAGGTTCGGTCAACTCGAAAGATCTAAATGAAACATTAAATAATATGAAAGTAGGGCAGAGGAGGATAGCAATACATGTTTATTAAGACATTATGGGTGCGACGTGTGTTCCTGATGCTCAGATCTTCACATAAATTTGTATAAACGTACAGTAATTATTTATAGGAATTGATTAGACGACGGCCTACATTCTTAAAAATAAAGGTTCTTTATTGGCATCAGTTGTTCCATGAACAACCTTTAACATCCATGTAACTTTTCCAGTGCACAAAAGGTTCTTTATATGTATATATATATATATATATATATATATATATATATATATATAAATTGGATGTCAGTTTAACGCGTTAACTTATTTAATTAGTTGTGAAAAAATAACGCGATTAAAATATTTTAACGCACTGTCCTCGCCCCCAGACCTGTATGTCATCTTATATTTCATACAGTTGACTGTTGACAAATACTATGCAGGGCAACAACTCTCCTGTATGAGTTTCTTATATCACATGATAAGCGATATCACACAAGCAGCGAGAGCAATATCTATCACACGAGTGCTGTTTATGTCCGAATACCACGAGTGCAAATGTGATTTTATGCAAAAGTTCAGTAAATAAGAAGCTAATATTGTGTTATATTTTAAACACAGTATTGTCTGTTTTTGCTCAGTTTTACCAACAAAAACCTATGAGCTATAATGCCACAGCAGAACTGTTGTGCGTCTCCGAGCAGCACAGTGGTGTTTAGTTTCTGAATTAATCTGCGTTTTGAATGAATCGTGTGAACCAATGATTCAAAGGCCCATTCATAAAGAGAGCCATTTACTTCATTCCTGAATGAATCAGTCGTTTGAACGAATCGAATGAATGAATAAATGACTCATGAAGACATTTACCGCCACCTGCTGGCAGTTTTAGTTTCTTATATAGTGTATTATGTCATTAAAAAAAAATAAATAAAGGGATAGTTCATCCAAAAAAAAATGAATCATGTAATCATTTACTCAAACCTGAATGTCTTACTTTCTTTTGTGCAACATAAAATAAGTTATTTTAAAGACTGTAGAGCTGTTTTGGTTACCAATGACTTCCATTGCATGAACCAAGAAAAAAAATAGATGTTTCTCAAATTACCTTCTTTTATGTTCCATATATATATATTTTTTATATATATATATCGTTTTTAAGGGTTTATATAGGTATAGGCTACATTATAGATATATGTATCACAACGCTGATTTTAAAGTGCTGGTATATCACAATGCTGATTTTCATATAATTTCCACATTATTACAAATCTGGGACAACAGATCATCAGATTTATGGTTTAGTTTATTATGTATTAATATACAAGGCTTGCATTGTTAGTGAATTACCAATCCTAGTTTGAATTTAGGTTTATTCTGTGTAACTGTTACAGTGTATTTAACGATTGTTTTAATATAAATCAAACCTCTTAACTGGAACACAATGCCTCAATTGGTTTATGATCATTCTCTTCATAGTCTCATGATCTCTCAACATTTCTGTGCTCAAATCGTCTGTTTCCAGTTTTCAGCTTGTTCTGTAGTCTCTGAATCCAACACGTTCTCATTCCCAACTCGTCAGATACTTTTCAATAATATCTGCCTTTACAAACCCATTTAAAGAATTAAATGCGACTGGATCTGACGCATAGAGCAAACAACTGAGAGCAATGGGGTTCCCTACACGTTTAAAAAATGACGCTAAAGGGGCACCCAGTGCGTAAAAAGTGATGCCAAGGGGTCCTGACGAAGAGTCTGTGTGTGACGAGCTGAGAGTGAGAACGTGTCAGTGGACCAGGGCCTATATGGACAAACAAAGTATAGGCTGGATTATATAGCACCTAATATTTAATAACAATAAAGGTCAAGCTTCATAGTGAAAGAAAATGAAAATTTATATAATAAATGCTTCGAATTTTAGTCAATGTATGATTTACTTTACTTTTTTTTCAGTATAGTGTTTTGTTTGTTTATCCGGGTCACGCCTAAATTCAATAGATCTCACCAACAAATATTTATTTCATTGATTGTGTCAATAAATGATCCATGTGATCATTGGACTATTTGGACTATACTTCAAACATACACTGCAAAATGCTTATCATTTAAGCCATTTTAGTCATGGAAACATCTAAAAAAAAAAAAAAACATCCGAAATTCGTCAAAAATTGACTGATTACATTATGTTCGCTCAGGTAGAAACAGACCCTTATGGCCAATTTGGCACGTTTGAATCACTGATTCATTGTATAATAATGTAACTCCTGAAATGCCCCTGTAGCCGGATGCAAGGAGCAAAACTGTCTTTTAAGTTTAGTTTTTAATTTTTTACTGTATTTCTTTATGTCTATTTTTAACGAAACAACTGAGACATTAACAAATGCATTATGTTGATGCCAATGCATTACATTAACATACGCATTAGGCTAATTTATCTTCTATTCATCGTCAGATATACTCACTTTAGTTTTAAACCACATTGACACACACGTTATGCAAAATATTTATTTTGCAGCAATATACATTCTCTATAATACGATTGTATTTAGGGAGGACATAATAAATACATACATACATAAATAGATGCAACAGTACAAAGCAGCAGTCATGGAATCTTCAAATACAAACTATTTACATGTCTAAATCTTAAATAAATAATGACTAACACATACCGCATCACCTGAACACAAATCTACGGTAAACTTTCAGTCAACACTTCTTTATCTAAGATAAAGTGTGTCAAGTATTTCAAAGTCCCAACCTGCAAGAAGTGACATGACATGAAGTAATAAGACATGACTTATTTAATTTCTAACACGCGTTTGAACAGTGTTACATATCTGGTCAAGATGACCTGACATCTCCTAACATACCTCCGCTTAACACCCGAGTCCGCTAAAAGACCCGATTCTTTCGAGTCTGACCCCAAAGCAGCTCCTCAGCCCGCCTTTCTTGAATCGAGTCCACGAGCGCTTGGATGTGGACAGTAAGTCACCCAGGAGACGCTCGAACGCGCGATCTTTCCCCGCCAGCGCTGAGTTGCGCTCGTCTGATTCCCACGGTTGCTCGTCGCGCTCGTCCAGTGCGCTCTTCTGCGCTCCCGCATCCTTCTGCTCCATCTCCGACTCCACAAACGGCGCGTTCACTTCTTCGTCTAACAAATGCATAAGACTCTGCTATTTAAAAAAGCATATGATTAGCCAGAGTCTAATAAACCTTAAGAGTGAGCCAAGACTGAAAGACTCACCTGTAAACTGGTAACTGGTTTGGCACCGACCCAGTTTAAAAGTAGAAGTGAAGATACGCAGAATATAGAGATGTTGGCAATCATTGTTGGTGAAGTATTTTGGGGGTCAGCACTCTTCAGCGGTGGCTGTGTGCGGCTCCGTTCACTCTTCTCTCGAACCCAAGCACCGTGTCCAGGTGCGCGCTTTTATTTCGCCGATTTCGTCACGGTCACCCAGGAAAATCCTCCCTACGGGGAGGGCTCTTCATTTTCATTAGGATCCCTCCTAGTTGACCGAACATTACAATGGTGACGTGCAGGGGGCTCCTTCCAATTGTCAAAGCAACACTCATCTCATCCCAGTGTTTTATACAGAAAGCTCTACCCAAATCAGTCTAGAGTTTTTTTTAGTTTTTTTTTTAATCCAGTATATTGTGCATTTAGTTCAAGGCGTACACAAATTGCAAAGGCAAGCTACTTTAAGAAATAAGTAATTTTACACACTTTACCTGGAGAGAAGCTGCCAAGTGTTTAGTCTTTGATATTTTCATTTGCAATATTTATGCTCTTAAAATGAGGCGTGAAGCAAAACTCTGGCTAGCTAGAACCTCATTTTGACTTTACTAAGACAACATACATAAACATGTTTCATAAATGCTGAAAAACATGGTTTTGAAGGTTTTGAGGGCAGCATAGATGTATCCTTCATTTACATATGATATGCCACACTCCTGTAATTTTTTTTTTTTTTCCCCCTATTTTTTTTTTTGTGCATTTCTACAGAGAAATAATCATTGTACACTCTTAAAAATAAAGGTGCTTCACGATGCCATAGAAGAACCTTTTTGTCTAAATGGTTCCATAAAGAACCTTTAACATCTGAAGAACCTTTCTGTTTCACAAAAGGTTCTTTGTGGCGAAATAAGGTTCTTCAGATTACAAAAAGGTAAGAAAGAGATGGTTCTTTGTGGAACCAAAAATGGTTATTCTATGGCATCGCTTGAAGAACCTTTTGAAGCACCTTTATTTTTAAGAGTGTAGTTGAATTTGTTCTAGATCACTGACAATATGATGCCTTGGAAGCATGCCTGAGTTTCCCTAGGAGGTAAACAAACACTGCCTTCAGTTTTGGACAGCCATTGTCTGTCAGCTCAGTTTACTGGTTTTCATGCAGGCAGTGTGTGGTTAACGCTCAGTCTGAGAAAGTCTTCTCAAAAGAGATCCCTCGCTTGTTCTCACAGCGATGTGAAAGCACAGCAGTGGGATTTTTATGTAGTGATGCAAAAGTTTCTTTACACATAAAGATGACCCAACAAAACAGAAGAAATTACTTTTCAGAAAACTTCAAACAATAGAAAGAACCACTGAATCCAAGTCTTAAGCTAATTTTCCCATATTTATGACCAAATCCAACCACAAAACGTACAACACACATTCACTGCAATGGAAAGCAATTTCTCAATACTAGCTGGAATATATAATTTTTCAATCAATAATAAAATGCATTCTAATTTTCTAAAAAAGTGTAAACACCGTGACTTTGTGTCTCAGCCAATGGCAAGAGTTCGTGGTGAGACTATGTGACCAATGGCAGACAGCAGAAACCTGTTTGAAAACAAGCGTTGTTTGTACATTTGCTTTGGTGACGCCAGTGGCTCAAGAATTACACACTTCAGCTTTAACCCATCATTGTCCCTCATTACTTTCACATTGTCTGTTGGCTGTGTTTATTATACACTATCATATTTCATTCGGGCAGCTCTTAACTTCAAGCACAGTTCACTGAGCACTGCTCTTTCCCTGATGAGAAGCCAATGCGGCTAATTGAGATTTTAATGACAGGCTGCACTGCAGTCTGTTCCAAATGTCATTTATTTGCTAAAGAGATCATATTCATAATGTATAACAAATGTGTTAAAAAGAACATGATCAGCAAACTGCAAACCATGATAATTCAGTATTCAGATACGTGTTTTTGTTGTCCATTTGAAAGCGTTTAATTTCAACATAAGCCATTTCAACATCACAAATAGTGTTTAAAATTTTTATAGCCACATTAGGCTTGCAGAGGGAACGATATCTGCCAGATGACCCGTTTTCCTAATAGCTGTGCTAGATGCCGATGGCCACTAAAATGCTAATCAGTCCCTGTTTGCCTTCATACTGTGCTCCAGTGGAAAGCTAGCAAGAGATCATCAGTCAAGCCCTGGCCACCTGTCCTCCTCATGCTGGGTGGAAACCAGCCTCAGGGCTTTGTTGGTTTGAGCCAGGCCTCTCTTGATGTTCAACCCAAACCTGAGTAGCCAGCAGCCATGTTAGAAGGATGAGATACATTTATCTTAAAGTTTCTCCCTCACCCTCCCTTGATCTTGCCATGAGATTCAAATGAATTTTTTTGCAGGGTTTAGCTGCTCACAGGCTGCATGTTTGAGATCACTGTTCACAAAAACAGTTTACTAATTTAAAGGAATAATCTGGGTTCAATACAAGTTAAAGAGGAGTTAAAGGGGTCATATGATGCTGCTAAAAAGAACATTATTTTGTGTATTTCTTCTTTATGCACCAAGAGCTTGTAACACTCCAAAGAGAAAGGAAAAATTGAAATCGTATCATATGACCCCTTTAAACTATTTTTTATGGTATTGAACAGAGTATAGAGTTCAGAGAAAGGAGACTGTAGTTGTTTCTCCTGTGAAGTGTTTTTGCTGTGAGCATTACTTATTTTTCATAAGGTTATTGAATTCAGCAAACTCCTAACTGTCACAAACATGGGTTGTATGATGGTATGATGGCTGTGGAGAGTCCATACAAAAAGACAGGAGTGGGCAAAGGGATGGCGACCAAGCACAGTGGACAGGAGTTCGCAAAGGGATGAAGAATGGAGCAAGCAGGACCAGGGAGGCAACAATGGAGGAAGGAGCCAGAAGGTGGGGGTCCAGAGCCCAGCCAAGAATGAGGTCCAAGGTGGAGTCGCAGAAGGGAGGAGTCATGGTGGTGTCTTGGGAGGAGGAGCCAGGAGAACAAGCTCCTGCAACAGACAGTGGAGACCCAGACGAAGCCAAAGAGACACAGAGCCTGGGTGACACCAATGTCCCAACGTGGAGCCGGAGGGACGAGGGAGCCCGGTGGAGCTGGTGGGGTAACAAGCCATGGTGAAGATCGAGGGAGCTAGGAGCCAAGGCGGAGTCGATGGGTCGCAGGGCCAAGGTGGAGTCAGGGATCCAGTGGTTGGAGGCGAAGATAGGGGATCCTCACGCCTAAGTGGCACTGGTGACTGGAAGACCCGATGCAAACCCACATAGGCGATGGCAGGCAGAGGGTGAGCTGAGGGGATGGCAGGTGGCAGCGGAGATGGGACAGAGTGCTTGGCTGGCATGGAAGGTGGAGGTAGATGGATGCTTGCCCAAGGTGGTGCCAGAGGGACGAGTAAGACCGGCGGAGCAGTTAGGATAACAGGCCATGGCGGAGATGATGGAGCTAGGAGTCAAGGTGGAGGTGAAGGATCGTGAGGCTGTGTGGAATTTGGGATTCCATGGCTGGAGGTAGAGACAGAGGAACCTCACATGAGGTGGAGCTGAAGACTGAAGGGCCTGAGGTAAATTGGCCTCATTGGTGGCTCGCAGAGAGTGAGCTGATGGGCCGACAGTTGACAGAGGAAAAGGGACTGAGTATTTAACAGGACTAGAAGGCGAAGGTGGGATAGGGAGGATGGGTGGGAGATTCAGGAGGGTTAGGGCTGGAAGGAACCAGTGGAAAAACAGGAGATTTAGGGCTGGATGGAACCAGCAGAGACACAGAATATTTAGGGCCGGACGGAACCAGCGGAGAAACAGACAATTTAGGGCTGGATGGAACCAGCAGAGACAAAGAAGATTTAGGGCTGGATGGAGCCAGAAAAAATTCAGAAGGCTTAGGACTGGACAAAGACAAGGTTGTAGAGAGGGTCAAAAAGAGAGAGTAGATCCACAGAGGCCAGCTGCAGCTCACCCTCACAGTGAGGATGTGGGCGGGGCCTTCCTCCATGCCTTCATACTCCACTAAAACTCAGAATCTCACTGACGATGTGGCCGGCTCACACTCCTGGTCAAACTCTTCTTGAGGCTCGGGCTCCGGGGCGAGGATGGGCTCAGTCTCCTCGATTGGCTCTTTTATTGGGCAGGCTCCGTGTCTGCGGAGGGCTCCGGCTCACACTCCGGGTTGTGTGGGGATGATGGCTGGCTGGGCTCTGGGCCAAGCTGCGAGAAGTTTGCGTGGTGGGGCTTGACGCTGGTGTAGTCCTCGACATCCACAGTGAATGCAGATACTTTTATCCACAGGGTGAAGTTGATGTAGCTCTTCAAGGTCCAGCTAGGATCTCCCCAGGGCAGGACGAAGCGAATGTTGTCATCCAGCCTGTACTGAAACCCCTCCATTAAGCAATGTAGTCCTCCAAGCCCTGGCCACCCTGAAAGACAAAAGCGACAGTCCCTCAACGTCCCGGGTGGAGTGGTACCACATTGATGGCCGCGAGGGTGCTGTAGCATCTTCTGCCTTTCATTTTCGGTTTGGTCCGGTCTTCTGTCACAAACATGGGTTGTATGAAGGCACAAAGACAAAGATAAAGAGTAACAGTATTTAATGAATTCCAAAAACACACTGAAGGTCCATATAAATCCACAACACCAACGATACAGCAACGAGACAAGACAAACACTTGGGAAGAACACAGGGTTTAAATAAGAGAGAAACTAACAAGATAATTTAACTAA
>NW_015542333.1:228021-232773 GCF_001515605.1 Sinocyclocheilus anshuiensis | reverse complement strand
TATATATATAACAGAACATTTTGTTAGTCAAATTATTACAATTACAAATTATAACAAGTTTAATTTAGTTTACTTACTACAACATGAAGACAAATTTGAAAGACTTTACTGTTCTTCGGTTGTCCATCGAAATTTGATGATGACGTCCACGCTTTTAACTGTGAGATCTTTGATGGCTAAGCAGTGCTATCCTGGACCCACAAGCTCTATTGCAGGTATTGTGATGGTGGTGGTGGTAGCGGTGACAGCCATGGCTGTATTTCTCCTGGTTCACTTCTGCTGTCTCCTGGTTGTCCTCTCCATCTCCAGCATTAGAACACAATCTCTACATAGTTGCCGCAGATGGTACGGTAAGCAGCAACATCCTCCTGGTCATCGGGTCTGATCTTATACTTCTTCAGGGCGTTCTTCATCTGATCCTTGTAAAATAAAATAAAATGAAAATAAAAAGAAATAAAATCCACAATATTTTTTGTAGGCAGTAAAGCTGTGAAACTAAAATTTGTATAACATTTTTTATTACATTGGGGATTTTGTATTTTTGTTTATTCGAAACAATTTAAAAAAATGTATAAAAAAAGATTTTTTTTATTCGAATATGCCACTAGGTGGCTTATTCGTAATATTCGTCAGTTAGGTTTAAACAATATGACCATGCGAAGGGATAATAGAGTTATTAAGAACTTTGACACTCTTTGTTAGTTGCACATATCAGTGTCCACCAAAGGAATCTCACAGATGATAAAACACAGGACGGTCTGTTGGACATTCAGCATGTCAGCAACATCCTTAATCTACTGGAACGACATTCTTGAGTTTTATCATGGGACCTAGTGGCAACAAAGCAAGTATATTACGGTAAATGAACACTCAGCAATCATGCCATTTCAATAAATAATGGATAACATCTTTTAAGAAAATGAGGTCATATGACAAAAGGGTCAGTTTGATTTATAGTGCATATGCAAATACAATCAGTTCTCCTCAAGTTCACACTGGTGTCCTAGATAGAGCAACCACCAGTGTAGATCATCACATTAATTATTAACATGTTCCACTAACATTTGACAGCCACAAGGTATCTGAAAACCTTTTGTCTTCATTTTGACCATAATTTCTTTAAAATAATTTCCACTTGCTTTGGCATTTAGCTATCTAATGCGATGAGTCTGTGAGTCATATTTATGTATGGAAGGAACTTGGATTTCCAGATCATTTAATTTAACGCTCACTTTCAAGTTCATTAACACCTCACAATCTTCCTTTTTACCCGGATTGTTGCCTCCTTCCCAGCATCCCTCCCACGTATCCTAAATTGCATCATGGCTGAACCGTGGTCCAGTGTTTGTCCAGCCCACCGCATTCCAAATGACTGACAGCACTCCACTACACCATCAGCTACAGTGCTATTTTAGTAAAGATAAGACCAAGCTTGGACCTAGTTTGATATATTTGGTCTTGCCCTCTGCTATATTTAACTTCCCATGCAAATAGGACTAGTAAAGTTTTGCTTGACAACGTTATCAGGTCAAAACAAGAAGGAAATATCTTGTCACCGCTCCCATTATCTCTTCAGACAGCTATTCAGTGTTCTGAGTGTTGCTATGCAGTTCCAAGAGTGTTTTCGATGGTTGCTAGGACATTACTAGGTGGCTGCTAAGGTATTCTTGGGGTTGCTAGGATTTTGCTTGCTATGTCAAGTCAGAAGAGTTCACCACATGTTTCTATGGCATTTTCTGGTCCCACACTCCTAAAAAGGTCATTTCTTGGCATCTGTGGTTCCATGAAGAACCTTTAACATCCATGGAACATTTCCAGTCCACAAAAGGTTCTTTGAAGTGGAAAAAAAGTTCTTTAGATGTTTAAAATGTTCTTCACACTAAAGGTTCTTTTAAGAACTATATAACAAAATGTTATTTTTGGAGCCCAAAATAGTTATTTTTTGACATACTGCTTTTGGAACCTTTATATTTAAGAGTGTATGTATTACTCAGTGTAAGTTATAACACACTTCTCTTCAAGCCACACAATTGAAAGTAGAATCCACAAATGGTGAAGGAACAGGTTAAGAGGTGAAGGTCAAGGGCTTAAGTTTAAGTATGAGCAATAATAATAGTGATGTTCGCTTTAGCAAACACAACAAAAGAAGGGTAAGGTATACATCCTATATCTCTCTGTTACCTTGTTTTAGCTTAGTATAATGAATTCCAGTGGATTTCCATTTTCACACAGACTACCACAGTAATGTGGGAAATATTCTGCCCTGAAGCTGGAACAAGCGCGTTACTTATTGGCCTTTAATGGGGAAAAGTGTTGTTGCTCTTGAAGTCTTTGGTGTCTGAGGTGTTTTGGAAAATATCACCATAGATTATCGAGATCACACAAAATTCTTTTACATAATAATACAGTTTGATTTAGTTCGAAACTGTTTATTAGAATAACATTCGTATTCATTTCACCTCTTAGATAACATCTCAAAAGATATTCCTTTCTCACTAGTTTTAATTTCCCCCAATAATTAGCAGTTTTTTTCAAGTGCAGTTTTTGCAGGCAATCTTAACTTCATTAGTATGGTGAATATTGTGAAATTCTGTGGTAGTATATATCATTCTAAACTGAAAAGGGTCTACTTTTATTTGTATACCATCACAATAACAACAAAATGTTGTGCTTTTATAAATGCTTTCCCATATCTTTTGTTGTTGATGTCAAAAGCTGTGCGTCCAGTCAAACTCTATAGTATTTTTACAGATGCCAACAAGCACAGGTTGTGTTACATACTCTTATGCTTGAAAACGGTGAATGGGAACAGTGAACTAATGACATAAAACTATTAAAATGCATACATTTATAAGAAGGAAACAAAACGTGTCAATCATCCTGTCATTTGAATAATTTTGTATATTGATGGGCAGATCATGCTAATGTTAATAAACAGGTTTAATTTAATTTTAAAAAGTTTGATTTAATTTAATTTCATGATTTTATTTTAAAAATATGTATAGAATATAATTATTTATTTATTTATTTTTTCATTTTTGTGTATTAAACAGTTGTGGTACTGTGTTGGGTCACCAACACTTGATGTCCAAAGTAAAGTCCTAAAGCAAAACCAGAACAACGGGCCTTTACTTAAAGATGGGATAAACTATAAGATAAAATTATATCTGTCTTTCTACAGTAAAAGAGGGGAAAAATAGACAGAAATTAGTAATTTCTCCCACTGTCTTGCACCATGTCATTCCACTGAATGAAGACATAATAATGTAGCTTTAGTTCCTTTTTTTTGTTTTATTAATATATGTCACATTAGCCCTTCCAGACACAGATTCTGTCCCAACATGCATCCATTAGCCGTCCTTTCAGCTTCATTAAACTGTCTTTGCTACTTTGCTAATTTACTGACAGATATCAATGACTGTCTGTAGGGCTTGGGCTCCCTGTGGAGGCTACTGTTGGCCAAACAACAAGAGAAAATGGAAAAAATGAAGCAGTTCTAGCCAGGGTAATAGATACATTGACATTTTACAAGGTTGTTTTTTTGATGATTATATCTCAGGGACAGTAGGGGGAAATTCAATAAATCTGAGACCGTTCTTTATTTTCTGTGCGCTGAATCACTCATTACTCTTTTGCCAAGTCAATAACCAGCAGCTACATTATAGCCTTGTGTAATTAGTCTTATCATTAATAATTTTTTTAATGAACAGATTTGAAGGATTTTATAAAGCAACATGCTGGTGAAACCCTAATCAATCACAGCTCCATTGTTATTCAGTGAATGTATGAGGTATGACTACCTTTCAAATCCACCCAAATACCCAAAAGCACTGGCTGTGCCATTCAATCCTGGAAAGCCACCGAATCGCATTAACACGAGCCAGAGTTGTGAGGAGTGATCTGCATATTTGCTTGTTGTGTTGTCAACTCAAGCTGGAGCTGCTGGCTATATCTGCCCCACAGCACTGCCTTTTTTGGGGTGGAATGTGTCAGGCCCCTCGGCAGCCACGACCCCCTAGATACCTGTGAAAGCCATGGATATAAAGCGCAAAATGATGCATTATGGGCCATGGTCTCTCTCTCTCTTTAGATTTAGGGAAAATATGAAAGCTGATCAGAGTTTGTTTTTCTGACAGATCTTCATTTTTTATGTGTGGTTCTGAATATCAGACATGCTGTAATCATATATTGGAAATTGTCCCCCTTTGATCCTATGAATTGTTATCAGGTCTAAATTAAATGCATTATATTGTATTATATTGGTCATTTTTGACCCCTTAGAAGAAAATATGATTTAATTGGTTTTATTCAAGTCAAAAATACGTATTATAATGACATTGGACTACATTAGTTTAGACTATTCAAAATAATTAAGGGTTCAGGGCAGGTAGGAATAGCAACAAATGTCCCAAAAAATTTTTATTTATTTTATTTTATTTTATTTTATTTTATTTTATTTTATTTTATTTTATTTTATTTTATTTATAGTTTAGTTTAGTTTATTTTCCTACACTACAGATAATGATTTGGTAAGTAAGTTATGCCAGCTTATTGTTTTTACTTTAACTCATCAAAATAAGTTGAGCAATTTTATTTTATTTTATTTTTATACGGTATATTCATACACTAAGGCCTGGTTTCACAGACATGGCTTATGTTAAACCAGGATTAGGCTACTACGGTGGCCGAGAAGTGCAAAACAAATCACAATTCTGAAAACAAAATAACAAATTACAAACGCAAATGCAAGTC
>NW_015542333.1:225578-227399 GCF_001515605.1 Sinocyclocheilus anshuiensis | reverse complement strand
GCCACTGGAGCTGATGTTTTAAAGCCACTTTTAACTAAATGTAAATATACACTCACAATACACACAAATATACACATTTTTTTATTCCATAGTAAGGGCAATTCATACAATACATTTAAACTGAGCTACTTTAATACCATCTCCGAACTTTCTACCACGACTCTGCTGTTCTTCGGCTGGTTCTTCCTGTATACGTTGATTGACAGATGTCTCGTCCAGTCAGCGGTGAGTAATCCCAAACCAATGGCGCTGTCTCAAACTATACCTACCTCTTCCGGTTTGTCTGATTTGTCGTTGTGTTTTCTGACTTGTTATTTTGTTTTCGAATTTGTCATTGTGTTTTCTGACTTGTTATAATGTTTTCTGAATTGTTGTTGTGCTTTCTGAATTGTTATTTTGTTTTTTAGACTTGCATTTGCGTTTGTAATTTGTTATTTTGTTTTCAGAATTGTGATTTGTTTTGCACTTCTCGGACACCGTACAGTTCAATTAGGACATTTAAGAAAAACAAAAAAACAAACAAAAAATTACTAGTGAGCATCTTGAGACAATAACACTAACATATTTTAAGATATGTCAGTGCAAGTTTCTTTCAAAACAGCCCAGAGAAATATTTTAGTCTGAGACTAGGCTTAAGCCTTGTCTGTGAAACCGGGGGCATAAATAATGATATTTTAAGTCATGGCAACTTATTGTTTTTAATTTAACTCATCAATATAATTTTATTTATTTATTTATTTTTTGATGTAATAATTTTGATGAAAACCAAGTTGATTATACTTGAAAATTGAAGGCAGCAACTGAACTCAAGTTTTTAAGTTGAAATAGGTGATATTTTATTTTTATTATTATTTTTTGTATGCATTCTAAAGGCCCGTTCACACCAAGCACGATAACTATAAAGATAACGATAAAGATATAGTTAAAAAAATCGTTCTGAATAAAAATAGCATAGTTCACACCACAACTATAACGATAACGATACAGAGGAACGATATCGTTGTGATCGCTTTCAAAACGATTTTTTTTTCCAGCTGATGAACGATAAAACACTGACAGCCAATCAGAATCCATCCTGCTGTAACGAGCTCAAGATTTTAAAGCGGTAGACGATCGTGCGCTTTAGAATAAACAGACGATATCGTTCGCTGGTGTGGACGCTAATATATTTATCTTTATAGTTCTTTTTATAGTTATCGTTCTTGGTGTGAACGGGGCTTAAGACTGCTTTGCTAATGTTCTAGAGCAGTGCTTATCATTTTTCTGTAGGTAGAAAAATTAAACGATTATGAGGTTATGGCTTATTATTGACCATCCTAAGATAAATGCCCGAAGTATAATTTGAAATCATTTCCCCAGTGGATCGAAGGTACACTGGACAGATTAACTGATATTTACTAAACGTTCTTTTGCTTCCAAAGCATTATTTGGACAGTGGTACTAAACAGCACCGCCTCTGAGTGGTTACCATGGTGACACTGCTTCATATTCCTAGAAAAAGGTTGCCCGGTTTATTGCACTTGTCTGAGTAAGGTTTAACTTTGTTCTCAGGCTGGTAACCAAACAGCACTGCAATGCCTGACTGTATATTACATAAAAATGGTTTGTTCAGAGGAGACAAAATCAATGAATACTAGATTTTATAAGACCCATAACTATTAACATAAGCAATAGTACTAGTGATGCTTGCCTCAGTAAATTTCAAGCTCTACAAATGTGTCCCGGGATTTACATTAAAGGGGTCATATGATGCGATTAAAATTTTTCCTTTCTCTTTGGAGTGTTACAAGCTCTTGGTGCATAAAGAAGATCTGTAAAGTT
>NW_015542333.1:214367-225530 GCF_001515605.1 Sinocyclocheilus anshuiensis | reverse complement strand
GAAGATTTGCATAACGCCGCCCAAATGTTCACGCAAAGAAAGAAGGCATAACTTTTATTCTCGCTGTAGTATTGCCACCGTCGTCATGTCGTGAAGGCACTGTCTGATTCGTTGTGAAAGCGAAACTACTTTGTTTGGTCTTTATGTGGAAAAGAATGTGTTTTTTGAACCTTAAACCACATAAACACATTTCATTACACCAAATACACAAAATAATGTTCTTTTTAGCAACATCATATGACCCCTTTAAATTGCAAATCATGTTTTTATTATAAATGCAAGTTGAAGCTAAAGATTCCATGCAGCATCATAACTTTAGCTCATAACAGACTATTGATTATGAAGGCAATGCAGCTGCTGGTGTGGGCTGTGGATTATATGTGAGCGTGGGGAGAAAAGAGGCTCTCTCTGTGATCTGAGAGGTGGCAGGTCTGCCCCCGTGACCAGCAAATTATCTGCTGGAATGTGAGCCCAGTCATTTCCAATAATGATTCTGCCAGCTTCCACACCTCCAGACAAGTGAGTGTGGGTGACATGAGGCTGCCGAGGGAGGGAGCTTGAGATGCTTGTCAGCTTGACTTCCAAGCCTCTCATTCACTGTAATGTGATGCAGAGGTTAATTGTGGAGCTCTGTAATAAGTGTTAATGTTGTTGCCTCTGACGTCAGTAAATAAGAGCAGGGAACATCTCATGAATCTCTTTCTGTACTGGTGAAATAATCATTTATTTTATTTTTAGGAACAACAAATATGTATCAGATTGTATAGCATGCTTAACCGTCTCTGCAGTAAGTACTTTGTAGGTTATATTCACACAGTTGGCAAGAATTGTGCTTAATTGTACTGAATGTGCAGTTGTAGTGTACTTCAAATCTTATATTTGTAAAAACTGTGCTTGCAGATAATATAATAATAATGAAATAACAAGAGTTCACTTTCATGACTTCTTTTATGGCGCTTTCATGTTTCATGATAAAAGTGAACTTTGCAAAAATGTTAAGTTAAAGTTTTAATTTAAAGTACATGTTAAATCATCGTTTTATAATATGAAATATATAAAATAATACTTTGTTGGGATTTAAAGAGTACGTTTATTTTCACTACCATACAAATAAGCACATGTAAAATATTTGATTATATTTTATATTTTAACTGTAGTGTGTTATTTGACATTCTAGTTGAAGTTTACATATTTTAAATACATGACATACCAGTTTCAATAGAAATGGTCTTAAAGTATAGATAAGTTCACCATAAATGCCTGTCGGTACATTCATACATACATCATATTTCAAAGACAAGAGAAAATCAATATAAAGTAAATTAGTAAATTAAATATAAAGATGTACTGAAGTCCTACTTAAGTGAGTGAAAAAACCCTCTTAAATTCAACTGATTGCATTTAATATAATTTTAAACTATAATACATTTAACATGCAATTAAGCATCCGAAAGCATTACATTCAGTTCACACTTAACTATATTCTTTAAAAGTATATTATATAAGAACTCTTCTTCACAAGGGAAGTTAACACATTTTACACAAACCTGATTTAAAAATGTGAAATAGCCATTATCTTCATCTAAGATAATAAATGTAAGGCACTCCTGAGTGATGGGGTCATGTGAAAACAACAGACTTGTTATTGTATTATTGAAATGTTTATCATAAAATAATGTCTACTTTCAAGAAAGCAGAATGTACTGCATAGTATGTAGTATTTTTAACATATAATCAGTATCTAGTGTCCATTCTGAACATAACCGAAAGTAACATATGCAGTAATACAATACCATACAGTCATGTTTTCTTCCCTTGTTATCATATTTGTGACATATTTGTGTGTTCTGTTGCTATATAAAGTTACAGACAGATTTCTTTCTCCAAAATGCAGTTCACTCTCAATTTCAAGGTCGTGCTCTCAGTCAAAACTCATTCTGTGTATAGTGCTTGAAATACCTGACAAACAGCACTGCAACTAGCTTCCACTTTTGTGCGAAGAGTCAAGTGCAATAAAGAAGTCAAGGCTGCTTCATCTCACTGAGGGTTTCGCTGAAGTTTCCATGTGGGGCTATTCAAATAATCGCCAAAGTTTTGTATTATTACAATTGCGAATACAATGCCAGTTAAACTAGCAACAGGTTTGCCCATTCAAAAGCATAACAAATGTTTACTGCTGTCTAGATGCAGCAGATCCAGATTGACATTACGTAACACTGTGCCACTAGACTACAGAAATAGAGGCCGAATGATTGCTTGAGGAACGCACCTGTTGGCACATTTGCATTGTTTTCTGAGGTCTGGCGTTGACTGGATTGATCTGGTTGAGGATGAGAACAACTTCAAGCATCTCAGGTTTTTTCTTCTTCTTTGTTCTCCACTTGTTTATTTTATTGATTTATTCGTACAGAATCATATTTCATTGTCATTTTCTTGGCTACTGTTGACTGAGTTAGTTATACTAATGCTTTTTGTGCAGGAACTATGCACATAACTGGCAAATGATGTGGACATTTTTTATGTATTATGTATGTAAAAATAATAAATAGGAAATAGCATTAAATGAAAATAATCTATATACAGTATATAGGTTAAAATAATTACAGTCAGGATTTAGTTTGGAAAGGTACACTGTAAAAAAAAAATATGATCTGTATGTCATGGCAACATATGTTTCTCCATTACTTTAACTCATAATAATTTTAACAAATTCAACTTCATGTTTTAAGTCATACAAGATTCAACTAGGCAAGGTATTAACTTTGACTTGTACAGCCAATTTTATTTAATAAAAATTGCAGACAAACTACAACTGAATTAGGGGATTTATTTCTTATTTTTTATTTTTTTTAAAGTGTAGATAAATGTTGTGGTATGTAATTATATATATATATATGGTGGGTTTTTGTTAAATGTGAGCCAAAATCATCACAATTAAAAGAACCAAAGACTTAAACTACTTCAGTCTGTGTGCATTGAATTTATTTAATACACGAGTTTCACAATTTGAGTTGAATTACTGAAATAAATGAACTTTTCCACGACATTCTAATTTATTGAGATGCACCTGTATATATATATATTTCCCGACAATATGTTGCAAATCTCAGCTGATATTACTTTTGGTTTATTTTATTTTCCACACTGGATATGGATGGTCAAGACTGCATTGCATTGTGGGATAGTGTATTTATGTGCAGTATATTCTGCCATTTTGACAAGTGCAGCAGATCAGATATGTACCACCCAGTCCCTTACTGTACTCCTCATACTGTTCACAGTGTGTTTGTGTGTGTGAAATATGGTATAATGTCTCCTCCCAGTGGTCAGACTCTTAAATGTGAAACTGAGTCTGATGTTGGCAAAAAACTCATGGCATTTGACTGATTAAAAACTGTCAAATTAAAAGTTAAGCCTAAAACTAAGTAAATATATATATTTTTAAAAAGTCCAAAAGTGGGATAAATTGTTTTCTTATTTTGTTTCTTGATATTAAGCTGAAAGTCATACAGTCATTCATTGTACAGATGAGATAAAGTTTAATGAGTTGGGCTGTAAATTGACCTCATGCTAAACTGACCAATACAAACATGCATGCATGCATACTATATGAATGTTGATTTGTTTTTTCTTTGCTGTCTTGGCAGTTCTTATGCTTTAGGTTTGGTCTTGTGTGTGTTATATATTGTACCCTGAGTGGCTTGTGCCTCAGCCAAAGTAATTACCCCCAGCCTTCATTTAGCTGGAACACAATGGCTCTGGGCGCAGGCCTTTGTCATTTAAAGCCTCTAAATAAGGGGCTTCTCCATCCCTAATCATTCATTATGTGCGCTGGATTTCTGTCTCATTATCTGCCACTTCAGGTAATGGAGATGATTTGTTCAGTGTTCTTTGAGGATCTGGATGAGGACTTGTGGCCGTGAGATACTGTAGACTGAAATTAAGGGGAAATCACCCTCACGGCTTCGGGTTATTGCATTTCACCTACAGTGATTTCCAGGTGCAGACTTTATAAAGCTGATACTGAGGCTCTGATTAGGAAATTTCTCTATGTTGTGAAACACTGCAGAATTGAGTCATAGACCATATAGGGTTTTCAGTGTCCGCTATCTACTGTAGAAGTGATGGTGATGGCCACTATAATGCTAATATAAATAAATTTAAAAAATGTGTGATAATTTAATTCAAATTTAAACTTTAAATTAAATTGCTGAAATTAACATATTTAATCCAGCATTTAATCTAAATTAAAAAAAAAAAAAAAAAAAAAATACTTTTTTTTTTTTAATCATAACAACATGAATATAGAACAGTATAGACAGGTCATAATTTCTATATATCACCCTAATATATAAATAGTAGAATTTGGTCAAATGCACAAATAAACTGACACCTGTTTATTTATAGTATTTAGTAACAGTATAACTCATTTTAAATTGATTGTCATCAAAAAAGAAAAACAATAACAACAACAAAAACATAGACAAACATATCACAAATGTGATCAAGAACACCGCACAGTATCCATGAAAAAAAAATAAAAAATACAAATAAATAAATAAATATTCTATGGAATGGAAAAACTCAGGCAAGATAGCAAAACTGAAAGCTCTGAAAAACGGAACAGTGGCAAAATGAAATATAACATCAATAACATGAAATATATCAGAAACATTGAGATAAGACTGGATTGAGACAGGTAACTCTGAACATACTTGGTAACTATCCTCACTTTACAAATAAAATATTGACAAATAAGCTAATAGCCACATTTAATCCTTCTTTTTTTTTTATTATTATGTGAGGTTTCATGATAAGCAGCATTATTTTGAGAGTAAGAGAAGATTAAATATTATGGCAAATTTAACAATGAAACCACACAACAAAAAATGTTCTTCAGAAGCAAGAAAATCAAAGGTTTGTTGTTTGAAACCAAGTAGCTGTAAATATGGCTACTTGTAAACAATACATTGTAACAATACTTTTAGATAAATATATATTAAAATATACATTACCAATATACTGTAATTTCCTTACTGATTTTGATGTATTTTAACACTTAAAAATGTATTTAGTATTTTTTAAGGGGGTTATGTAAAATAAAGTGTATTTGAAATATACAGTAAAGGCCCACATAGCACTTCATTCACTTTCATACAAAAACTCTAAAAACATCTTGTGTGCATTATTTAGTTAGTTAGGACAGTGCAGGTCAGCTGTGTGACACTGCGCCAGGAAGCAGAGAAGTTTTCTCATTGTGTTGGTCGGGTGGACGTTCCTCCGTCTCCTGCTCCCCCTGCAGCGCTCCCACCATTGAGCCCAGTGTCCCGAAGCTGCTCGCGCAGTTCTCCACCTGTGCAGAAACGCACAGTGTGACCTCTGACCCCTCCAGTTTGGGCAGGACTTCAGGTTGAGAGGCTGGTGTGATACTGTCACCTATACTCTGGACAGTGAGGCTGGACTGAAAAATGTGGTGCAGATGTTATATTAATGTATTCTCAGTCTAACATCAATGCATTTTTAACAGCTTCACGACTCGAGAAGAGCTGCAATCTGTTCCGTCCAACTCACGAATTAATCGTTCAGTGAGATTTGTGGACCGATTTAACAGGTTAAAAAGGATCAGCTCGTTCACGAATCAGACACTGCTATCACGTCTCTAAGTGGGTGACAATTTGTCCAGTTCAAAATAATGAGGAACGACATGTGTAAAAAGCACAATCCCAATTCCAGAAAAGTTGGGACATTTTGTGAAATGCCTTAAAATCAACAATATGTTATTTGTTCATTCTCTTTAACCTTTATTTAATTGACTAAAGAAAAAGTTTCCAATGTTTTAACTGGCCAACTTAATTTTATATTGTGAATATAAACAAAGTTGGGAAAGAGGAATGTTCACCCCTGTGTCAAATCCTTTCCATTTAATTACACATTTTACTCATCTGGGAATTAAGAATGCTAATTTTTTAAGTTTTTTAAAGTTAAATTTTTTTGCCCAGTCTCGCTTGATTCAAGACCTCAGATGCTCGGAAGTCTGTGATCGTCATTGTCTGATTCTCCTTTTCATGACTGGTCATACGTTTTCAATAGGAGACAGATCTGGACTGATCTAGCACATTCATTCTGTGTCTACGAAAGCACGCTGTTGTAGCACATGCAGAATGAGACCTGGCATTGTCTTGATGTTTGCTTTCGCATCTGTCGCTGATGAAGGTCTGGATGGTACCTTTCATCTTTGGGATTCAGAACTCGACATCCATTTTTCTCAGAAACCAGGTGAAATGTGGACTCATCTGACCACAGCACACATTTATTTTTGACTATATGAGATGAGCTCCCAGAACCCAGCGGCATCACTGCATAGAATTGATGTATAGCTTTCTCCCAGAGTAACAGAGATTCAAGTTGCATTTATTGATGCAGCAGCAGACTGTGTTAAGTGAGAACAGTTTTCCATAGTACTCCTGAGCCCATGTGGCTATATTTAATGAGGTTTCTCATGCAATGCCATCTGAGGGCTCAAAGTTAATGCACATTCACCTGAGGTTTCCTACCTTGCCCTACACAGACTGACATTTCTCTGGATTCCCTGAATCTTTTAACAATTTTATGTGGTGGAATACCTAAATTCTTTGTGGTTTTGCATTGAGAAATTATTTGTCTGCAAATTCTCTCATGAAATTTGTCACAAAGTAAAGTAATGAGCCATGACCCATCTTTGCTGCCAAAGACTGAGATGCCCTTTTACAACCAATCACGATACTTTGACTACTTTGATTACTTTCACCTGCTTATTGTGGACTGTTTCAAAACAGTTTAACTTGGATATTCCGTAATCTTTTCACTTTTATTATGCCTCTGTCCCAACTTTTTGGAATGTGTTGCAGCCATTGAAATCAAAATGTATTTCTATTTACAAAATACATTCAAGTTGGTCAGTGAAAACATTGGAAATCTTTTCTTTGTCCTTTTGTCAATCAAATAAAGGTTAAAAATTTAACAAATCACAGATTCTTGATTTTATTGCATTTTACAAAAGTCCAACTTTTGCATTTTACAATACCATCTTTTCTGGAATTGGGGTTGTACAATATTATACTTTGGAATGTAGTGAAGTAAAAATTATTTTTTTTCTCAAAATAAAAATACTATGCCTTAAGCACAGTAACGAAGTAAAAATACTATAGCCTATGACTATAACAACTTTCTGACAAGCTCTTAAAAGTAAAGGTTCTTTATTGATATCTATGGTTCAATGAAGATCTAGAATCTTTACATAAAAGGATCTCTGGATTATTAAAATGTTTGTCACACTTGAAAAAAATCCAAGAACTATTCACTGAAATGTTTTTTGAGGAACTCAGAATGGTTCTTCTATGGCATCTGCGAAAAACCCCTATTGGACCTTTGTTTTTCTTTAAGAGTGTATTTGTTCACACTGAATGTGAAACTGCTATGGAATGTGACACAATCACAGCTAATCAGAACATTTACGTGTTTAAAACAGTTCAGTCATGACCATTGTTGGGGAAAGTTACTTTTAAAAGTGCAAGTGAGATGAGCAAATGCATGTTCACATTTAATCCAGAACTGCAGTAGCATCATGTTCACAGCGCACACAATGCCTCTGCACTTACTCAATTTCTCTGTACATGGGGACAGGATAGCTGTCAGCTAATACATGGGAAAACAAAGTAACTGGCGTTACTTATTTGAAAAAAGTTATTCAGATATTTTCTTGTAAATTAAAAATGTGTTACTTTTCTAGTAACTTTAAAAAAAGTAATCTGATTACGTAACCTGCGTTACTTAATGTGTTACCCCCAACACTAGTCATGACAACTCTCTAACCAGCATGTATTGGCATGGAATGTACATATGCTTGATTTTGGAAGACGGGATCTGCTTTGCTGGTGCTAAACAAAATACAAGGATTTGGCTCAGTTAAAATGACATACATAATAAGGAAACATGCTGCTGCAAGAAAAATTAGAGAAGCCGTGTGGCAGATCTCTACAGGTGGAGCTGGGGAGGTGGAGGGTAAACAAGAGTTTTCACAATTGTGCTGCAGGAAAATTGACGGCTAGGGAATGAAATAGCTGGATACATGAATTAGGAAGTGTGTCCGATTGGCTACTGCCATGGTGTTTGAAGAACCAGTTGGCACTCGGATGCAGTTTCATGACCGAACTATGGATTTAATACAGTTGAATGTGGATGCAGATTTTGAAACTGTGAGTGTTATCTAGTGTCACAGAGCAGAAATTGAAACCAAATGATCAACAAAATGTTTGGTCTTTGCAGAAGCGGCTGATAAGGAAAAAAACGTAGAATTACATTGTGTCACACCTGGTTAGGACATTGTTTACGGGAAGAATTGTGCAGCTCATAGTGCTGTTTATTTCAGTTGTCATCCTCAGGCCGTTTCTGAGTGCAAGATTGCAGCAGATTACTGTGATCTAATACACTTTACTGAGGCTCTACAGTATCACGCCACCACTACAGTCAAGAAAATAATAATATGATTCTTTAAAACTTTATTTAGTCAGAGCACTATCTTTTGATGGTGTATTAATCAACAAAAATTGTGCAAATTGTGCTTCCCATTCAAAAGTCTTGGATCGGTAAGTGTTTTATTTTATTTTGAAAGAAATCTCCTATACTCACCAAGGCTTTATTTATTTTAGATTAAAGAAAAAAAAAAGTAAAACAGAAATGTTGTGAAATATTATTTCAATTTAAAATAACTGTTTTCTATTTTAATATATGTTAAAATGTAATTTATTCCTAAAGCTACATTTTCAGCATCATTACTCCAGTCTTCAGTGTCACATGATCCTTCAGAAATCATTATAATATGCTGAGTTATTGCTCAAGTAACATTTCTTAGTTTTATCACAACAGAAAATTGTTGTAATATTTTGTGTAAACTGCGATTACTTTTTTTAGGATCCATTGATGTATAGCATTGAATAGAAATATACAGTATATATCTTTATCTATCTATCTATCTATCTATCTATCTATCTACAACTGTAAGGTAACAATAAAAGTCTTTACTGTCAGTTGATGCTTCCTTGCTGAATAAAAGTATTAAATTATTTTTTAAAACATCTCACTGACCCTTTTGAACAGTAGTATATGTTCCAAGAACAAGTAATACAAGTTGAACACTTACATTCTCTATGGACACGTTGCTCCCCACAGGGGCCTTTTTCTTTCTTGAGATATTGGGGTTCCAGTGACACACCAAACTGTCATTCTGAACACTGTAGTTTTTGTGACCAATCAACCAGTAAGTGTCCATTTTTCCTTTTCCCTGAAAACCACAATAATGTCATATTAAGCTGTTGCATTTGGATGAAATATTATGAAGACAAACACTTTATTCATCTTCTGTGATGTAATATCTTCAAATCATGATGTAAGACGTACTGATAACCCAACGGGAACATGATTGTGGTTTCAACAGCTTAGCATAGTACTTCTATAGCACTGATTCTCACCTTTACTTCGATCTCACCGCGTAACTGCAGTTCATACGCATTGTCCTTCATGAGTGCCAGGTATGTAGCAGAACTTGCATGAATCTTCTGTGCTAAAGACCAAATCAAAGAAAGGTAAATGTTCCCGTTATGTAAAATGCCCAACGAGCAGAAGCTACATTGCTGCTGAGATGAAACTCAGACACACTGTGTTGTTAGCTTAGCCACATGCTAATGTCATGGTTGAAATGGAGGCTCTTGGTTAGCTCAGTTTATAATATATGGAGGAATATGATGAGGTCTCTATGGTGATGTAGTGAGTGAAAATATTCATGACCTCTGCATTCAGAAGAACCAGTGGAGGAACAAAAAATATCAGCACAAGATTAAAAGGCTGCACATTAACTGGATAGATAAACGTACGCAGACTAGTGGACTCCATCCGAGAGGCTGTGTTGACTGTGTCACCAAACAAACAGTACCGCGGCATCTTGTAGCCAACAATGCCAGCTACACAAGGACCTGAAGTGGTATGAGAGACATGGAAGACAACACAGTGAATTACTACAAATATATTTATATATCATATATCAAATCTGTTGTTATTTACTATTATTGTTGTAGTCTTTATTACATTAATGCTAACTGTCACTGATAAAATATTGGCACGATTTTACAAAGGCCGCATTGTAACTAGCTGATGAATTGACAAATAAGATCAGGGTATGGTTGATTTTAATTTCATGTTGACTTTACGTTACAGGCCTAACATGTAACATAACAAAATTATTCATGTATTCATGTTTTAGTCATTAGTAATGTGGCACCTTTATTATTAATAAATCTGTAATCACCAGGTCTTGTGTGTAAAGACAGGATACACACATACACACCTGTGTGTATGCCGGCTCGGAGCTGAAGGCGTTTGTTAGGCATGTGGGGTATCGCCACCTGTCTGACCGCAGCCACCAGATCCAGAGACATTTTAGCGATCTCATCTGCATGTCTATCTCCATTTCTCTCCGGCAGTCCACTGACCACCATGTATGCGTCTCCTATAGTCTCCACCTGTTTCATTCAATCACAGAAGCTCAGTAAAGACATACTTGATTAAATCTAGCTACTGTAGCTTCTTCATTACAGTACATCAGCATTAAAAATACACCTATAATTGGATATATCTTTTCTAAACACTACACTGCTGTTCAAAAATTTGTTGTTGGTATGTTTTTTTTTTTTAAACAAAGTCAAAAACAAAATGTTTTTGAAACAAGACTCTTATTCTAACCAAGGGTGCATTTATTTAATCAAAATACAGTAAAAATAGTAATACAGTGAGATATTATATACAATTTAATATATTTGGTGATCATTCAGAAATAATTTTAACAACACTTGCACTGTGTAATATATATATATATATATATATATATACAGTGGGTACGGAAAGTATTCAGACCCCCTTCAATTTTTCACTCTTTGTTATATTGCAGCCATTTGCTAAAATCATTTAAGTTAATTTTTTTTCCTCATTAATGTACACACAGCACCCCATATTGACAGAAAAACACAGAATCGTTGACATTTTTGCAGATTTATTAAAAAAGAAAAACTGAAATATCACATGGTCCTAAGTATTCAGACCCTTTGCTCAGTATTTAGTAGAAGCACCCTTTTG
>NW_015542333.1:205869-211106 GCF_001515605.1 Sinocyclocheilus anshuiensis | reverse complement strand
AAGAGTGAAAAATTGAAGGGGGTCTGAATACTTTCCGTACCCACTGTATATATATATATATATATATATATACAGTGATGCATTTTTTTCCAGGATTCTTTGATGATTACAAAGTAAAAAAAAAATATATATATATATATATATATATATATATTTGTAAAAGTTTACACATCTTTACTGTCACTTTTGATTAATTTAATCCTTGCTGAATAAGTGGTAATTTCTTTAAAGATAACATCTTCGCCACACTTTAGATCAAAAGTGTCTATTTTCTTTAGAATTTCTGTAATAAATAATTTCACTAATCAGTAAAATATTTCTTATTATTATTTTTATAATTTATAAATAAATTTATGGGGGGGGAGAATGTTCTTGCACTGTAAGCATAACCATAGCCATATATGATGTGATGATTTGTTGTATGATAACTCATAGAATTGATGTGTGATTATGAGTTTCAGAGTATGTTTATACCTTGTAGACATCATAGGAGTCAATGCGTGTGTCGAAGCACATGTAGAGGTTATTTAGCATCTCAACAACTTGTAGTGGATTACAGGAGGCTGATATCACAGTAAAACCCACAATGTCTGAGAAAAAAATAGTCACCTGGAAGAGAATATGTGTATTAATTGCTTCCTCGAAAAAATGAACAACCAAATACATCTTACCACATTCTTGGCAAAGCTAATCAAAAAAACCACAGCATGCTTCCTAGATTCCTACATTTTCTTAGCATGCTGCTATGTATGTAGTTTCATTGGCATTGCTAGGTGGACCAATAACAGACCAACCCCAACTCCCTATATGATATTCATCCACAGGTGAAAATCTGATTAACTTCATATCAAACTGCAGGCTTTGCAGCATCATTCATATTTGGAGCATGAACAGCGCAGGACGAGTTAGGTGCAAGTTTAATGCTTAGCACTAGGGATTTGTTCAGATCACTAACCCTGATTTCAAGAAATAATAATAATAACAGCAAGTAATAAATGTACTAAACAAGTAATAAACCACTAATAAATGTAATCTGCTATGAATCCGATGTGAGTTATGTTTATTTACCTTACGCATACTCAACACACCCTGTAAACCATGGTAACCTGCAATTATTACCTTATAGAGCTATTTCTACCTGATTTAATGCATACAAATGAGTATAGACTGGACAAGTGATTTGACTCGAATAAAACCAGTTATTTTATTTGTTACCATTTTTAGATTACCATCTTTTTCAGTGCAGATATAGTGTTGCTATTATGAAATGTATACTCATTCTGCTACATGTGGCGCTATAAGTCCAGTTCTTCAAAATATCTAGCTTCAAGTGCTCTAAATCTAAGGGGACGGGCTTCAGGTGCACAAACTGCCCTTATAGACATGTGTCATTTACCCCACTCCCTTATGAGCTGTTTTATCTCCTGATGAATATGGAATACCATAATTACAGGCAATTACTACAACAAAAAGAACAAACAGAATGGCAGCATGTGCGCTTTCCTGACACTGCCAACATCCCTAATGAATATGCTTGTCTTTTTAGACTTGAGTTTGATTTGTTAAAAGGGAATGTCGGAGGACTTCTGTTTTAGGATATCATATGGGAAACTATAAGCAGAAATAGAAAGCTTATAACCATGTACCTTCTCATAACTCTCAGCTTCCACATGTTTGTGTTGGCGTAGCTGCTTGGCCACAGATTTGGGCAGCATCTGATGAAGGAGATCTTCTGCAAGACGTCGCTCTCTCTTCAGGTCTTCTGTCTTCTCCCTGAGGCTCTGAGCGTAGTCCTGGATCCATTCTGTCATTTGTTTGAAGGACAGCAGCACTATGGGGTAAATGAGACCGGCGATGGCGAGCAGGCAGATCTTCAGACTGATGCTGGACGAGATGTCTCTGGATTTCAGTTTCAGAGCCCATCCAGCTCTGGCATGAAAACATCTCAGTGTGTTCTCCAAGGCCAGCTTCAACTCTGTGGATCCACTGGAAGTTGTGGCAGCAGAGAAGATTAAATCTTTTATATTAGTCTGGTTTAGCACCAAATCAGTGCTTTCCATCCAGCAGTGATGGAGGCTTTCAGACATGTCTTTTATGACTGACATGAGTGTTGTTGCATGCCGTATTTCATCCACCTTCGTTTCACCTGTTGTCAACCGATAGTTCAACTCGTGGACAGTTAGGAGCAGTTTCAGAGCAAGGACATCTGTCCAGTCCGGGTTGTGTTTGAGGAGACCGATGTCAACATCTCTGACGCCCCATGTGTTTAATATCTTCTCAATTGCTAGAGTAAAAACTGTGGTTTCATTAGCACCCATTATCTCACCTCTCCATGTAGCGTTGAGAAACTCTGAAAGGTTGGATTGAAGATGCTCACAAAACTCAAGTAACTCAACACCACAGGGCTGACCCAAACTGTCCATATCAGTACTAGCACAACAACGGTTAACTGTGAGCATTATCAAGGACCAGGAGCTCAGAAACTCTCTCTGCTTGATATTATGAACTGTACTCTCTCTGAGGTTTCTTAATGTTTGGAGCTCCATAACTAGTCTGAGCGTAACATTTGTCCTACAGGATGAAAGCTCTTTAAGCGAAGCTTCAGTGGCTTGCCATTGAGCCAAAGATGAGTTGAAGTCCATGGTCACAGCAGAGAGAAGCGCCAGGAAAGAGATGACACAAGCAACAAGTATTCTGCGAACAGTACGGCTGCGACTGCCACAACTGAGCAAAGACAGCCTGTGAAAAGAGTGCAAACAAAACTCAGTCACATATGGTGAGCATTTAAGTATTTCACTTCGAGAGGAACTGACTTCATTACATTAAATATATTGCAAACAACGCACAAAAATGTATGTTAGTTCTTAACATTTTATTCGATCATCTCTGAAATTAATTCTGCATTTTAAATGTAACTTAGGTTTCTAATACTCAACCACAACTTCGAATTAAATTAAACAGATAATTCAGTGTCCTGTTTGTTAACAAACATAAGTTAAAACCAGAGCTGGTTACATGCAATCTGGACTTCATAATCAGATTCCAAAGATCAAGTACTCGTAATTAGAATATATTACATTTTATAATGCTCATAATCAGATTACAGTTACTTTTTAATGGATTACATGATTACATATTATTCACACAATGGCAATAAATTATACATAATTTATTGATTCTTCCTTTTTGTCTTTTAAATTTTCCTTTCTAAAAATCCTACCATTTAGCTTTAACTATATTCAATTTGTCGTGTAAATACATTTGCAAGCCATGCTTTTCGTATTTGGGGGGAAAAAGCACCTCTCATACAATTACAGTGCCTTGCGAAAGTTTTCATACCCCTTCATTTCTTTCACATTTTGTTATGTTGCTGCCTTAAGTTAAACTGCTTTAAATTACTTTTTTCCACATCAGTCTACACTCCATACACCATAATGACAAACCACATCAATCTACACTCCATACACCATAATGACAAAGCAAAAACAGAATTGTCACAACTTCGTAAATTTATTAAAAATAAAAAAACAAATAAGTAACGAAATATTTAGCTGAAGCACCTTTACAGTCTCAAGTCTTTTTTTGTTTGATGCGACAAGCTTTGCACATCAGCATTTGGCAATTATCTGCCATTCCTCTCCTCATCTCTTCACCTCTCAAGCTCTGTCAGGTTGGATGGGGGCAGATGCACATTTTCAGGTTTCTCCAGAAATATTTGATTGGGTTCAAGCTCAGGCTGTGGCTGGGCCACTCAAGGCCATTCACAGAGTTGTCTATAAGCCACTCTTGCTGTGCTTATGGTCATTGTCCTGTTGGAAGTTGAGCCTTCTGCCCAGTCTGAGGTTCTGAATGCTCTGGACACTCTGCAATTGATGAGCGGAGCTGGTTTCCTTCAAACATGATGCTTAGAATTAAGGTTCATCAGACCAGAGACTCTTGTTTCTCAGAGTCTGAGGGTCCTTTAGGTGCTATTTTGTAAATTCCAAGTGTGTTTTCATGTGTCTACACTGAGGAGAGGATTGAGTCTTGCCACACCGCCATAAAGCACAGATCGGTGTAGTGTTGCAGTGGTGTTTGTCCTTCTGTAGGTTTCTTCTATCTCCACATATGATCATGGAGCTCAACTAGAGTGACCATCAGGTTCTTGGTCACCACTCTAACCAAAGCCCTTCTCCATCAGTTGCTCAGTTTGGCCAGGAGGCCAGCTCTATGACCAAGAACCATCAGGTTCTTGGTCACCACTCTAACCAAAGCCCTTCTCCATCAGTTGCTCAGTTTGGCCAGGAGGCCAGCTCTAGGAAGAGTCCTGGTTGTTTCAAACGTCTTCCATTAAGGGTAACAGAGACTACATGCTTCTGTGACCCTTCAATGAAGCAGCATTTTTTTCTGAACTCTTCCCCAGACATGTGGCTTGACACAAACCTGTTTCTGAGCTCTACAGTCAGTTCTTTTGACCTCAGTGCTTGCTTTTTTCTCTGATATGCATTATCAGCTTTTAGACCTTTAATTAAATGTGTGTGCCTTTCCAAATCATACCCATTCAATTGAAATTGCCACAGGTTAACTTCACTCAAAGTGTAGTAACATCTACAAGTAATATGAATGCTCCTGAGCTAAATTGCAACTGTCCCAGGTAAGGGTATGAATACTTATGCAATGAAATCATTTTATTTTTTTATTTTTTATAAATTTGCAAAGATGTTAAAAATCATTTTTTTGCTTTACCATTATGGTGTATGGAGTGTAGATTGATGTGAAAAAAAAAGTAATTTAAAGCAATTTAGCATAAGGCAGCAACATAACAAAACGTGAAAAAAAGAAGGGGCATGAATACTTTCGCAAGGCACTGTAGACCATATGTGACCCTGGATCACAAAACCAGTCTTAAGTCGCTGGGGTATATTTGCAGCAACAGCCAAAAATACATGCATTGCTAAGAACTTCATTTGGACAAATTTAAAGGCGATTTTCTCAGTATTTTGATTTTTGTGCACCCTCAGATTCCAGATTTTCAAATAGTTGTATCTCGACCAATTATTGTCCTATCCTAACAAACCATACATCAATGGAAAGCTTATTTATTCAGCTTATTATTTTATTACAAAGCCACTGCAGTTCTTCCCAGTTTGGGAAACCCTAGATTAATCTAATGTTTAATGCATTTTATGATATTAATATAAACATTTTTTTTTTTTTTTTTTAAATTTTTTCTTTCTCTTTGCCTTTTTTTTTTTTTT
>NW_015542333.1:165249-205809 GCF_001515605.1 Sinocyclocheilus anshuiensis | reverse complement strand
TTTTTTTTTACATATTTTCTTTCTCTTTGCCTTTTTTTTTTTATCAATACTGTATGTTTAATAGTAAGTTTAAAACAGGTCTGATAAAAAAAGTAATCTAAAAAGTAGTCAGAATACAATACCTAAAATAAACAACCTAGATAACGTTACTTTTTCATCATGTAATCTGTAATCAGTAATGGACTACAATTCATAAGTAATCTACCAAGCTCTGGTTAAAGCGCATGTTAACGGGTCCTACTATTAATATCTCGCTTGGTCGCTTTAAATTCAGAGAGTATTCATTTTATATAGGCTAAAATAAAACAACAGATTGTAACACCAATATTAAAGTAATTCATAACAAATATTAACGTCTGATAAAAAAAGTAATCTAAAAAGTAGTCAGAATACAATACCTAAAATAAACAACCTAGATAACGTTACTTTTTCATCATGTAATCTGTAATCAGTAATGGACTACAATTCATAAGTAATCTACCAAGCTCTGGTTAAAGCGCATGTTAACGGGTCCTACTATTAATATCTCCCTTGGTCGCTTTAAATTCAGAGAGTATTCATTTTATATAGGCTAAAATAAAACAACAGATTGTAACACCAATATTAAAGTAATTGATAACAAATATTAACATTAAACACATTTCAATCATTTAGATAAATGGCTACTTGTTACTACAGATAGCATATATATATTTTTTTATAAATAAATAAATACAGTAGTTGTTTGTTACCTGCAAACGTCACATTCTGCTTCTGGTTGCTCTTTCTTTTGGGGTGAGATCTTCTTTCGGGCTTTATGTCTCCGGCTGTTGATTTTAGTTAAAGTGCCTTTCAGAGAGGCCGATGATAAGGTCCCAGACGCGAAACAATCCCTTTTCATGTACTCCAGAGATGACATGAGATTACCCTTGTATTTCACACCACATGCACTGAAGTCTCTTGAGTGAATATCCCAATCAAACGCTATGATATCATAATTGGCTGTCTTCTTTTCCCGGGAATAAGCTCATCTCGTGTGTCTCTGTTCGTCTTTGATGTGCAGTTTGATGCAGTATGTGACGTAGTTTTAATTGCAGGGTTAAAGTGAAGTGGTTGCTACAGACAAGAGAATATTTGATTCATTACATGTTTTATTTTTCTTACAGACGTGCACATTTTGTTTCTGCAATGAACCTTATAATAATGTTTTTCGTCTCTTTCATCAAAAAGATAGGCCGTTTTGCATAAGCAATGTTTTACATGCCGTGCAGCTTTCTGGACTAAAATAAAGGACTAAAATAGATATTAGGCTATTATGTGTTAGGCTAATAAAGCACTTTAACAATTTCGTTAATAAGACAGCAAAAGTGTAATGCCATTCGTAATTAACTTGATAGCATATAATGCAACATGATTATGCTAGTAAAAGATGAAAATTTATAGTTACAAATAATATGGTTAGTTATAGCTAGCAATTAATATGGTTAAAGTAAATTACTTATTTTTATTTCTAAGTAAAACAGTCGCTTAACGAGGGCAACTAAGATCTCTTCAGGTCTTTATTTGCACGTGCAAAATACTATAAATTAACTGGATATGGACAATCTGGAAAATATTTCCTTTCACTTGAATTGCCTACTGTACATACGAAAGAGATCAAGTTTAAGAATTGAAAACCGAAATTGTAATATAACAAACAAAGGAAAATCCTTTAAGGCTAAGCACAAAACATGAAAATAAAAATACATGAATAAATTAATAATTTAGATTATTATTACACCACACACACACGCTGTCTGTAATACTATCTAAAACTCTTGTTAATGGTTTACAAATATATGTTTTAATATCCAAAAGCGTATAATCCAAATAATGTAATATCCAAAAGTGTTTTAATATCCAATATCATAAACATCCTACTTTAAAATCATGAATTCAGCAATGAATTTTGAGAGTATATTCAGTGAAATGTTTTCTCCACTGACAAACCGTAGTTTGGCATTTTTTGCGCACTGAAAAAAAAAAGAAGCAGACTCGCAGAAGGTGAGTGCAAATGAAACAAATGAAGCAGATCCAACAAGCCAAACGAGAAACTGTGTCAAAGTGTAAAATTCAATAGAGCGCCGTCTAGTGGCTGACAGACGGTTGTAACCTTTACTACAGACTCTGGCACTACCATGCATGGTTTTTAATGATGTGGATGGATTGCACACAAATACATTTGAAGCAGAGTGAAAGGTAATGACGAAATTTTCATCTAATATCATTTATCTGTCATTTACTCTTTAATGTCATTTCTATAGAAGCGTGTATGTCATGCATTTTTAAATATATGTGTAACTGCACGTTTATGATGAAGATGTATATAGTTAATTCAAAATATTAACTTATTAACTTTAAATTAATATCAAATAAAACACTACAGTTTAAATTATAATCAAGTTCTTCACATTGCTTTAGTATGCTAGTCAATATATCAAATTAAGTGTACTTTAAAGAGATAGTTAACCCAAAAAAATAAAATTCTGTCATCATGTACTCATTTGCATCACTTACTCTTATTCAAAATATCTTCTTTTGTGTTCAGCAGAAGAAAGAGACTCATACAAGTTTGAAACAACTTGAGGACGAATAAATGATGGAAGCATTTGGGTGAACTATCCTTTTAAAGAATGGCAAAATATTATTAAAACAATGATTTAAAAATGCACTTTAAACTAAATATTTTAATCTTCATCCAGTCTTCAGATTTTTGTACTAGAAATGTATGCAAATTAGCGCATATTTCATTAAATAATGGATCATTTGCATATTTAAACATAACATGTTCTCTGAATAGGGAACGAGACGCTGCGTCGCTATGACGCATTGGGAACGCCCTCTAGGCGTGCCGATTGTCTGAAGCCCGTATAGAATCATGCCAATACATTGGCTGATGGCGCGGGCGCCGCCCCACGCTCTTGCGTCACCATCCTTATACTGGCGAACGTGCCATCTTGCTCCTCAGATTTCTCTGCCGAAAAAGACCTCTTGTTGGCAGCGCGAGGAGCTTGACAGCAGGCACAGCATCTCGTTCCCTATTCAGAGAACATGGGTTACACAAGTAACCCGAGACGTTCTTTTTCATAGGTTCACTCAACGCTGCGTCGCTATGACGCATTGGGAACAATATACCAAACACGTCAAGCTAAAGCGCTGCCATATCTGGCCCAATGAAGAACCAGATTGTCTCCCCGGCTGGTTCAGGAGGACAAAACCCAGGAACCAGGAGCCGTGTCAAGATCCAAATGATAGATCCTGATAAAAGTGTGTGGAGAGGACCATCCTGCCGCTACACAAATATCCTCTAGAGGGACTCCCCTAAAAAGAGCTTGAGAGGAATCCACAGCCCTGGTGGAATGCACCCAAACGCTGAGAGGTGAAGAAAGACCATGCACCTCGTATGCTAGCGAAATAGCGTCCCTAACCCAGTGTGAAATTCTATGCTTTGATGCGGCAAGCCCACGGTGACCAGCACCAAAGCATACTAACAGCTGCGGAGATTTCCTCCACTGTCTAGAACGATCCACATAGAGCTTCAAAGCTCGGACAGGGCAGAGCATGTGAAGTCTCTCATCCTCCCCTGAAGCAAAAGGAGGAGGATGGAAAGAGTGAAGGGTCATCACCTGAGAGTGAAAAGATGCAGACAAAACCTTGGGAACATATCCTGGTGTGGGTCGTAAGGTTACTTTAACCAGACCCGGGGCGAAGTCCATACACACTTCGCTGACCGAGAGAGCTTGCAAATCCCCAACTCGTTTCAACGAAGTTAGCGTCAACAAAAAAACAAACTTGAGAATCAGAATCCGTTCTGGAGCTGACTCCAAGGGCTCAAAAGGAGCTTCAATTAAGCCCTCCAGGACAACTGATAAGTCCCAAGAAGGAACTCCAAGGGGGCGTGCTGGTCTCAGACGCCGAACTCCACGCATGAACGCTGAGACCAACTGATGTCTCCCCAGGGGAATGTCATTCCAGCTCTCTCCTTGCGGCGATGGCCACAACATGAACTCTCAGGGTAGTAGCCGCCGCCCCTGCCACAAGTTTCTCTTGTAGGAACTCCAGTACTGAACCTTTAGGGCAGCTGACTGGGTCCACTGCATGAGTTAAGCACCATGACTAAAAAAACCTTCCACTTGGAGGAATACAGCCTCCTCGTGGAAAGGGCTCTGGCACTAGCAATAGTCTCCTGAACATCGGCAGGAAGACTAGAAGTCAAATCTGGTGGCCTTTGATGGGCCATACCCACATCTTCCAGATCTCGGGTTGAGGGTGCCAGATCTCGCCTTGAAGCTGAGACAGCAAATCTCTTCTGATTGGAATCTCCCACGGAGATTGATCCAGAAGAGAAATCAGCTCCGCGAACCATGTCTGGGACGGCCAGAATGGGGCCACTAGCAGGAGACGGACACTGCTCTCCCTCACTCTGCACAGTACTGCCGGAATCAGCTTGACAGGCGGAAACGCATACAGTGTCAGGTTCGGCCACGGATGAGCGAACGCATCTATGCCCAGAGGTGCTGGGGAACTCAGGGAGAAGCAAAGTGGACATTGGGATGACTCCTGCGTCACAAAGAGGTCCACCTCCACCCTGCCGAACAGGTCCCAAATCTGTGCTACCGTTTGATAGTTCAGCATCCATTCCCCCGATTTGAGCTTCTGTCTCGACAGAAAATAGGCTGCGAGGTTCAGGACTCCCGGGACGTGAACCACTCTCAGGGAGAGGAATCTGCCTTGAGCCCAAAGGAGAAGACGGCGGGCCCTTGGCGGTTTATATGAGATACTACCGCCAAGTTGTACATCCTGACAATCACATGACATCCCTCGAGAGAGCGGAGAAAGTGAATCAGTGCCAGAAAGACGGCTTTCAGCTCCAGGCTGTTTATGTGCCAGGAGAGAAACTCTTCCGGGCAAACTCCGCACGCTGGTCTGCCCTCGAAGACCGCGCCCCAGCCCGTCAGAGAGGTGTCCGTCATAACCATTTGGCGATGGTGAACAGTGCCCATACTGACCCCTCTCTGAAGAAAGAGGGGGTCCCGCCACATTGAAAGTACGCAAAAGCAACTGCGCGACACTCTTACTAGGCGAGAGGCTGGTCCTGTCGAGCGGATCCCTATGAGTTTCATCCACCAAAGGAACGGCCTCATATGAAGCAGCCCCAGGGGCAGCACAGGGGAGGCTGTGGCCATGAGGCCCAAGAGCCTGCAACAAGTGCTTACAGAAACATGATGGCCTAGCTTGAAGCGGGCCGTGCATGCGTTTAGGCTGGAAATCCGGGCAGGAGCCAAACGGGCCTGCATCTGAACGGAATCCAAGTGAACCCCCAAGAATACCGTCTGTTGAGAGGTGGTGAGAACACTCTTCTTGACCTTCATTCTGAGGCCAAGAGACTGCATGTGGCGGAGGACATCCCTGTGGTGACTCACTAATTACCTGGAGTGGGCCAAAATGAGCCAATCATCCAGGTAATTGAGTATACGGATGCCCTGGAGCCTCAATGGGGCCAGAGCAGCATCCATGCACTTTGTGAATGTCCTTGGTGCCAAGGCTAGGCCAAAGGGAAGAACCCTGTATTGGTAAGCCTTTCCCCCAAAGGCGAACCTGAGGAACTTCCTGTGTCGCCGAATGACCTGAATATGGAAATAGGCATACTTCAGGTCGACGGTGACAAACCAGTCTCCCCCTCGAATCTGAGACATAATAGCCTTCAGCGCAAGCATCTTGAACTTCAGTCGGCGAAGATCTAGAATTGGACGTAGGCCGCCGTCCTACTTTGGGACGAGAAAATAGCGACTGAAAAAGCCGCGTTCCACTTCTGCTGGAGGAACCTCCTCTATCGCCCCCTTGAGGAGAAGGGAAGATAGTTCCTGCTGTAGTACAGAAGCCTCTGAGGCGCTGCCCACTACAGTCAGGTGAACCCCATCGAAGCAAAGGGGGTTGCGACCGAATTGAAGTGTGTAACCGAACTGAACAGTGCGGAGAACCCAGGGCAATGCCCCTGGTAGATGCTTCCATTCGTGAAAGAATTGCGATAGAGGTAGCAGAGTGTTGCAGTCTGTTTGAGGACATACCTGTGCTGGGGTTTTGCCGACATGGTCCGGAGGGGGAGACATCGTCAACCACGAAGGAGGGCCCTTGGCGTCCAGACACGGGAAGAGGGAGTCTACAGGAACCAATGCAGGTGGTACAGGGTCTGCTGGCACTGGGAGAGAACCACATGTGTCTCCTATAATGTGAGCAGCAGGTGACAAAGGAACAGATGGTAGGAGGAGAAAGTCTGGTGCGTCTCCCATCCCCAATGTCGAAACAGAGAGAGGCCGAACGGTTGCTGCACACCAAAATGCGCTGGGCGGCGGATGTGACAGAACTGAATGAGGGGAGCATTTTAGAAGCGGGCAGAAACATTTGCACGGTCTTGCCCAGCCTCGTAAGGTGGGGGAAGCTCCCCTCTTCCTGAAACGAGAGTCAGGAGTGACTTGATGGAGCTGAAGCAGCAGGTCTGTCAGACCGCTTCAGCTCAATCCACCTGCGAGGTCGCCGGTGGGGCAATGGGTGACCTCGGGCTCCCCAGACCGTGGGCGGTGGGGGATGACCCGGGTCGCTGCTCCTACTGGCGGCCTCCTTCCTGGGCAAGGAGCGCTGTCTGGGCCAGGAGGGATTAGGGGGCTCCCGTGCCCTTCTGGGCATAAACTGCCTGAGGGCCGCTGACTGGGATTTGGCTGCCCGAAATTGATCAACCACAGAGTTGATTGCCTCCCCAAATAGCCCAGACTGAGAGATGGGGGCGTCAAGGAGAAAAACTTTCTCCTTCTCACGGATCTCTGTGAGTTTAAGCCATAGGTGGCGCTCTGCAGGGACTTCCAGGAAGAAGTCGAAGATAGCGAGAGGTGCATAGCTAGCGTATCCTCGATCACCGGGATGATGGTATAGCCCTGCTCCACAGAACCCACTAGGTTGGTGAAGTCAGCGGCTGCCACGTTAGTAAGGCGGGAGGAGAATGGCTGCTCGTACCAGTAGACTATAAATGTAACTAACGACAACATAACTCCTCCATTAACAGATATAAGAAAAAAAAGTCTTATTAGTAAATAAGTAGCTTATATATATGTATTTGACTTGTTGAAAACATCTGTTTTAAAATAATGTAGGCTACAAAAGTTTGGCAATGCTGACAATCAGGTTTGTCTGTTTGGGTTGGAGCTAAACTCTGCTGAAAGTGGACCTAAAGGGCCAGAGCTGAGAACCCCTGAGATAAGGTAAAACGGTGGAAACTATTAATAGACCAAATAGACCAAAGCGGTAACTGGTTTAGAGACTAGCAATTAAACATTGTTGTGTTATTGTCAACTAAAAACAGCTGATTCATTCAGAAATGAATGAAGTGACTGTGGCTGCATGAAGTATTAGGCCATCCGGGTATTTATTTATTTTTATAAATTTGAGTATGGCTTATTCTTTTAAATTTTATATTAAACATTTTATATATTCTGCAAAACTTAGATGACAGCTGGGACCCATTTTCATTTATTTCCCTTAAAGGAAGAGAAATAGAGGATGATGATGCTTGATATATAATATATTATTAAGGGCATTATTATTAAGAGCTAAACTTATTGTAATAAGTTTATTAAGTTTATTATACTGTTAATAAGTAAAAGATATTGTAAATCAGCGTTGTCATTTTTTGGTAACACTTTATTTTAAGGGCCAATTCTCACTATTAACTAGTTGCTTATTAGCATGCATATTACTGGCATGTTTACATAAAACACCTTGCATACTCATTGACACATCTACAGTACATTAACCCAATGAATAAGAAAAACAGCATTCATATAAAAAGCACACAGGTTTTTATTGCATATCAATTTCATGTATAAATTCTTCATAGCATTGGAAAGATTACATTTGGTATACATATCTATTCTACAGAATTAACATCAGAATCATGTCTTTTCCATGAAATTGCTCTAAAGTACATCTTCAGTAATCACAAGCATCAAAAAGAACTTCAGAATTTTCTGTATTATTCTACAATCCTTACATTTTGTCATTATTTCTCTCCCACAAGCATATTGTTCAGTTCAGTAACCATCTGCCCATAGTATTTAAGGCAGTAACAGGACTTAGTCAAACCTACTAACCTAACCACGTACAATAAGTGCATCTACAAATTCATTATTTTTTTAATTATTTTTTCTTTTTAATTTAAGATACACATTTCACAAATGGACACCATTATGACCTCTAAACACGAGTCATGCACAATAGTTTTAATAAACATAACAGAAGCAATATACAACTCATATCCAAATGAAACAAGCACCATCTATTTTCAAACCCATGTTCAAAATGAATTTTCAGACATATCAATGTCATTTATTTATTTTTTGGAAATACTATACACTTTTTTTTTTTTTAGAGAGAAACCACATTATCTATGGTTTTTGAAATGATACGTTTGTTTGCAATGTAACAGTGGGCCAAGGACAGTATGCATTGTTCATTTTTTGACCATTTTTCCAAGATGATTTTAACAGTGTGGGTCAATTTCTTTACCTACAGCGCTTACTAAGTACAGTAGTATGTGACATGACTTCTCCATACTCCCATTGCATCCCCAGCAATCCTATGCATCAAACAGGCTTTTTACTCAAGGGTTTGAGTAAATGAGATAGTGAGGAGATAGGTAAGATTACACAGTGCGCCACCTGGTAGTATATTGAAATAAGACACTGCTGCACGTTTTTACACAGCGTTATCAAAGCAGATTGATTCCCTGTGAAAGGCCAGTCAAGTCCATCTCATTTGGTTTGTGTTCGCAGTGAAAACAGAATAATCCACGTTCAAAACCGGCAAGTTCTTCTAACAATGCTTGAATGTTCTTTGCTTTTGTATTTAAAAGCATCTGATAAAAATGCCTGTTTGACCCAAGAGTTAAAGTGCTTGTTAAAACCAGCCTTGCTTAGAAAAATACTAAGTAAAGTACTAAGAAAAGAGCTCAGATGTAAAGTATGAACTAGGCAGACAGGGGTGTGTTCGATTTAAGTGCAGATTCCAGAGAGTCTTTAAACATCCAAAAAGAAGCGAGGAGAGTATGAATTCCTGACCAAAAAGACATTCAGTCGAGAGAAGTTAAGTTTGACTCATACCCTACATATTAAATCTACTCTACACATTCATGATATTCATTCAGCTGTTTACGATTCATTCGCTGGCTTCACAGTTCAGGAGTTGGATGAGGACTCACATGTGTTTTCATGGATTTGGGCATCTCTCAGAAACCTCTACGCTCTTGTGAATGTTAAATGATATTAAGTATTTGAATTATGTAGAATCTGATATGATATTTAGGACTAGCAAATGGGATATTGAAAACATGCGATTTGAACCCAGAGATATACTGTCGATCCATTTTCTTCATGAAGATGTTTGACTACGAGTGATAAAATGTGTAAAAAATATCAACATATAATGCCCCTCTATTGAGTTACCTGATATTTTAGTCCAAAATTTTTTTTTTTTTTTTTCTTTTTTTTCCTTAAATCACACAGTGCCTACTTTTTTAAATGGTTGAACAGATTAAACCAGACTTCATGATTATGTGCTCATAATATAAACACACTATTTTTTAAATTCAGATTTTGGCAACTTGCATCTCTATGATATGGAAGCCCGTTTCCGCCACTGAATAAAAAATAAAAAAGGTAATTGCGACTTTTTATCTCACAATTCGGACTTTTTTTCTCATAATTGCATGATACAAACTCGCAATTGCGAGGTAAAAAATTATAATTGTGAGATATAAACGCAATTCTGAGAACATCAGTCTTTATCCCCCCCTCAAAATTGGACTTTAACTCGCAATTGCGTGTTATAAAGTCAGAATTGCGATATATAAACTCGCATTTTAAAAAAAAGTCAGAATTGTGAGGAAAAAAAGTCAGAATTGTGAGATATAAACTCGCAATTGCGAGAAAAAAAGTCAGAATTGTGAGTTTTTATCTAGTTTTTATCTCGCTTATATCTCGCAATTGTGACTTTATATCTCGCAATTCTCTGAAAAAAAGTCCGAATTGTGAGATAAAAAGTCGCAATAACCTATTTTTTAATTTTTTATTCAGTGGCGGAAACGGGCTTCCATACTATGAAGAGCTTGAACAATTCTGAATTTCCATCATATTACAGTAATTTCATTCCTTCAAACGAGTGGGTAAATAATTTGTTTCTTCATTCTTTTCATTAATAAAAAAAAAAAAAATCTAAATAAATAAAAGACAGACACTCATCAACGTAAGTAGCAACAACAGAGGGGGGGAAAAAAAAGTGGAGGCGACCACTCGGGAAAGAAATGATTGTCAAAGAAAAGGGGATTTTGGCACACAACACTCTCTGCTACCAACGGTTAACTCAGTCTGTCCATCATACAACAATATTGTACAAATTTGGTCCTTCACTAAAGAATTATATTAACATTTAAGCACAGATGTGCTCAAAAAGAAACAATATTGTTTACTGAAGAACAAATCACATAGAAAAAAAATCATAATGTTACTGAATGCAAGAAAAAGAAAAGATTTCCAATTGCCCCACTGGAGAATAATTTAACTCTTAAAAACAAACTTTCAGTTGGGAATAAAGGTTGTATACAGCTAAAAACACTTAGCATAACAACAATAATTACAATGACCGTGATGCTATACACATGAACAACCGTGCTGAGTGATTTATCGTATGAAGATCCGGCTGGGGACGAGACAAAATCGCACAGCCAAACACAAATCTCCCAGCATTTACTTTTTGAGACAGTGGCTTACAAACTGCATTGAGCCTTCGGGGGAAAGTTAGCATGCTAGTTGTGGGCTTAGACTTAAGTGCTTCTACTGCCATTGGAAATCAATGTTGATGTCTACTATAATGATCTACTGTAAGACTCCGGCTGTGAGTTAATAGAAAGGACACCTTGGTACAGTGCTGTAGAAGATCAACGTGAGAATGGAATGCTGAGTAGAAACGGTTCAAATCTCCAGTTGAAGAAACACTAAACTACTCTGTCCACTCAAGCCTTCCTGGGCTTCTCCGAGAACATGTTAAAAACCCCTTGAGAGCAGTCTCTATGAAATGCATATCATTGAAAATGAGGTGGAAAGGTGATTTCAGAGTCACTCGAATGCATCGCTCCCTCTTGAATCAGCAGAGAACATCACTATAGTGGCTAGTTGCAGACAGGAAAGATGCTGTAGGGCTGGGATTCGGTGAGTTCACTCGTGTTTTTATGCTGTGTAATAAAACTCTCCCGTCTGTGATTGGTTCCTGTGTCTGTTTCACTCAACAGTACGTTCTCCTCTTCGCGTTCTCATAGTGGTGGTTCATCTACTGTGGCATTGCTGGTCTTCACGAGCTCTTTTTGACGTATCTTCATGTTGATCTCTTGCCCTCTCCTCCTTTCTCCCTCCATCTCTCGTTTGTCTTGTTGGTGTTCTCAGATGTTGTTGAGGGGGTGAAAGGAGCTCGTCTCTGACGGCCCTCCTCCTATGTTGAGCCAGGCATCCAAGGAGTTCTGGGAGGATGAATGCAGATTGGTATTCTCAGACAGAGAGAGCATCATTGCATAAGCCTGGATGGAGAAAAGGAGGACAGTTCAATCGCAAAGCCAAAACATTCGTCATCTGTTAATTAGGGTTTGTGCATTTCAGAAGCTATCATGTACTGTACTCATAAATAGACAGTTTATCAGTCATCATTTACTCGTTCCAAATCCACATGCATGTTATTTTGAGCTGCTTATTCAATGCTCAACAGAAAACAAAATAACAGCATTTGAATTTAGAAACAATGTAAAATAAACTAGTAATTATTTAATAGCAAGTGGATATGAATTCTTAAAACATAATGAGGGATTCAAAAGCAGACATTGACCTGTCGATACACAATATTAAAGGACAACCATTAACTGGTATATCAGTCTAAAATTATTCTTACATATAAGACATGTAACGAGTCCACATGAAATGTTGAGACCAGAAGACAGTTTAAAGTTATAAATGTGACCCTGGAGCACAAAAGCAGTCTTAAGTCGCTGGGGTATATTTGTAGCAATAGCCAAAAATACATTGTATGGGTCAAAATTATTGATTTTTCTTTTATGCCAAAAATCATTAGGATATTAAGTAAAGATCATGTTCCATGAAGATATTTTGTAAATTTCCTACAGTAAATATATAAAAACTTAATTTTTGATTGGTAATATGCATTGCTAAGAACTTCATTTGGACAACTTTAAAGGAGATTTTCACAATATTTTGATTTTTTTTGCACCCTCAGATTCCAGATTTTCAAATAATTGTATGTCGACCAAATGTTGTCCTATCCTAACAAACCATACATCAATGATCATCTTATTTATTCAGCTTTCAGATTATGTCGAAAAATGTACCCTTATGACTGGTTTTGTGGTCCAGGGTCACAAATATGAGGAAATGATACAGAAAGATAATAGTGTTAGTTATGTTAATGCCATTCAGTTAATATTTTTTATCAACGTTGAACATTAAAAATATTATTTCTAAAACAAAATAGAAAATGACAATGATTAAGTAGTGCAAAACCTGCAGTTTTATTAACATTTTCCCCACATCGATTATTGCAGGAATTCCCAACCTTTTCATTAAAAAATTGTAAATTTCTACAAAAAAGTACCTTCCCATAAATATAATACATTTTATTTTAGCATAATTTCTGCATGCATAATAACAGATTGCTATTTTAGTGTAAATACACTAAAATAACTAAATCTATTATTGTTCATTATAGTATACTTAAACTATACTTGTTCTCAAAATATGCCATTTTATTTTATTTTGTCTTTTGTAAAGACAAAACTAAAAATAACTTTTTTCCCCCCAATATGTGTCCATATTCATAAGATGGTCTTCGACTGTTTTTCCTTCTCTTGACGTTTGCGTGACTACGTACAGCAGATGTGGGCTCATGGCATAGTAGCAGCTCTCTGCAGCAGGTACATTCACATACCTGTGTTTTAGCCTGCCTGAAAAGTGTTTCTTTCAGCGCCTCCGACTCTACCGAGGTGCTAAAAATGTCTTTAATATCATAGGGCTCCTCGCCAGCCTTATGGAACTCCAGGCCTTTGGGGAAACCAGGCAGAGGTTCCAGATCTAACAGGCCTGCATCCTCCTCAATACACCTGTACCGGGATAGGGAGGGGTGTGGAGAGGGGAGGGACCCTCAGTTAGCCCAACAACCGCAATCTAAATATTGGAACTGGATGCATTTGAGGAGCATGCACTGGATGAGATGGTAACGGGACATGAAAAATACAAGTGGTCATCACACTAGTGGATGAAAGCACAAAACAAATGGACACAGCTTTGGTTACATTCATGGTCAACAACTCTGTCTGCCTCTGTCCATGCAGAATTAAACGAGATGCAAACGGGAATAAGCCTCCCTAACTTTTGAATAAAATATGCTACAAAATATTGAACATTGATGCCGGTGGCATTCCAGCAGCAATAATATTCCCGGAAAAGGACAGTGAAGGAGAGAACAGAAATGCAATAGAACTGGACAGTGATGTTTTTCTTTGTTTTGGCAAACCAGAGTGACAGATGACTAGTTGCTGATTAGTTGTGTGAGGGATAATGAGGGATCACAGCGACAAACACTATGGGAAACAATGAATATCTGTTCAACAACATCTAAAGGTTACAATGGGTCATAACCAGCAGTGTTACACAGACACTCTGTTCCACAATCTGGTGAGCCACCTTGCTGTCTACTTAGGGAACTTCCTTGTGCCCTCTAAAGAAGCATTCTAACTGAATTGATTTGGGACATTTAACATAGGCAGAAATGTGGCATTCTGGGATTGCTTGCTTTGTGAGAGATGGTTATGCCTTCAGGAACAGGCTTTTTTTCCAATGTAAGTGCACTTGTGCAGCTCACTGGGTTTTGGAACAGAGCTGTAGTGTTGAAGGCCCATTGTACTTCTGTTGCGTGGTAATGATGTTACGATAAATACGATACATTTTCATTCTCTACAACTTCTGATCTTAAAGGGATAGTTCACCCAAAAATGAAAATGTGATGTTTATCTGCTTACCCCCAGGGCATCCAAGATGTAGGTGACTTTGTTTCTTCAGTAGAACACAAACGGAGATTTTTAACACAAACCGTTGCAGTCTGTCAGTCTTATAATGGAAGTGAATGTGAATCATGGCTTTGAGAGTCAAAAAAACATACACAATCAAAACCAAATTAAACCAAATTCACTTCCATTATAAGACTGACAGACTGCAACGGTTTGTTTGTGTTCTACTGAAGAAACAAAGTCACCTACATCTTGGATGCCCTGGGGGTAAGCAGATAAACATCACATTTTCATTTTTGGGTGAACTATCCCTTTAAATGAACACTCGACCAAAACTGAATCCTTTTTGCATTATAAAAATGTAACTTTACGAGTTTATAATTGAGTGAAAAGTTTGGAATAATTATTTTTGTTTTGTTTTGATGTTGTTTGAAAGAAATATCTAATTCTCACCAATATATACAGTGTATATATATATAGACCACACTTGAATGCTGCTGCCTGAATAAGACACCTCCTTACTGAAGTGAAAGTGTTGACTGGTGTCACTATCTCGCGAACGCGCCAGCGCCAGCGGATCTCCACCAAATTCGGGGATCCCTTCAGCTCGAGGAGTCCTCTCGAACGCCACCTATCGATGCGGCGGTGGTCTCATTAGAAAGCGGGCCTCTAGACGTACACTCGATTCGCATTCGAGAGGGTTCCTCGAGCTGAAGGGATCCCCCGAATTTGGTGCGGATTTGCCGCGGCGTTAGGGAGATATGGCCGTTCAAAGTTTCAATGGTTTTCCATAGACTTTTCAGCGTTTCATCCAGGTCGCCAGTAGCAAACAATGGAGCGCGCTCTGCTGGACAAACTAAGTAATCATACCATTTCAAGCATTTTATCTGCGTTATATGTTCTGTAAAAAAAAAGTTCATATCGGCGGCATATTCACCGATACCGATATATCGGCGACATGCTCATATCGGCCGATAATATCGGCAAAACGATATATCGGTCAGACTCTACTACATAGTACATCAAACTGATTTATTTAAAAAATAAAATACTTTTTTTTCCCCCCATGATATGTCCCCTTTAAAATATTTAGTTCTTATAATGACCTTTTTTCTGTTTTTGACTGAAACAATATCCTTAGCAGAAGGAAGGCTCCTGTCTTATGTCTTTTTTTTTCATGTTCAAAGCTATCATCTTGCTTTTTCCCATCCACGTTTCTATCAACTTGGGATTTAAGCTTGAAAAACCTTTCAACTTAAACAAGAACTAACACACATACACTAAAAGCTTCCTCTCTGAAAACTTTGCACAACATTGCACATTTTGGAAATTCCTTGACCGAATTTCTAATGGCCGCTGGCGATAAGTTTTTATGTCCTTGGGCAATGGAGACAACTATGACATCGAACTACACCTCCCAAAACACCGGATAAAATAATAAGCTATTTTCACCCTGAGAGTCCATTGCAGTAATTCTCTCATCATAATCTGACTGCCAAATATCAGTGCTGTGCTGCTCTCTGGGTTGCTATCCATCATTTCGGACTGGGCAGTAATTCCCCTGCCTGGCCAGAGCTCGAAAACACAGATCCACGAATGACAAACACACCGATTTGCAATTAATGACAGATGTTTCTTGTGAGCGTGGCAATGATGAATTGGCTAATTTCAGAGAGGCGAGACAGAGCGAGCTAGACAGGTCACGAGCAATCATCATGGTTTGTCTCATTGCCACCGAGTTCCAGAGAAAACGCTTGTTCTCCAAAGCAGCTATCAGCACCGCGCTGTTCCACTACCTCTCTTTTTCCAAACGTTTCAGCTTATGATATCATTGCGTGCACTCCTCCAAAGTCGCTTTTACTTCAGCGCTCTGAAACTGACTTCTATTGAGGCAGACGAATGTCGAGTGGAAGGAGGAGGGGGTCGTAAGGTGGGTGGTTAAGCTATGTGAGGTGTAGACTTACCAAAGCCGAAAAAAAAGAACAAGAAGAACTGCTTGTTTCCCATTTTCCATCATGCTTAAATATCTCATAATCAAATTTGCCCTGGCCTGAGAGAAAGTCCATGCCACGTGGGAGACAGCAGCGGTCCTGCCACAGACCTGCGCTTTGTCTCTCAGTCTAAACATGTCAGAGTGCTGTTTGCGTTAGCTGCGAGGAAGGGGGGTCCGTCAATGCAGCGCACAGATAAATGTCTCAGTCTGAGGGTCCCCTGATAGAGCTAAACCGGCAGCCCCCTACAGACTGACAGTCAAACTCAGTCAGAGAGACCAGACGCTCTTTGAAACACTATTAACCCAGCTGCAGGGAATCATGCCCCTCTCTATATGGTGAATCCGGGAGAACAGATCACGTCTTTTTCCACTGCCATTCACAGAGGAAAAGAAAGGAAGAGTACCTGAGTTTCTCTTTCATAGCTCATTAGATTTAATGAAGCTCTTCATTTAAGTATCGACTTTGTCTCAGATGTTTCTCCTAACAGTCCTTGGGGGTAAAAACTGTTTACGTACAGTGAAACTATAAGGGGCCATTCATACCGAATTCCACTGGATTTTTCACTCCTCTGTGCTGCTTTTCAATTGCTTTTCTATACAAACATGCTAGATCAACGTGTTTGACTGTTGCACTCATATCTCGTGCATGAAATGGCTTTCTAAAAAGTTAAACTTGTTAAAAATGTGCTCTAGAGCTTGCTTTTTTTTTCATTCCACCACCCAAAAACATGTTCTGTGTGAATGGCCCCTTAAAGGGTGACATCGGTGGTTCAACTGTAAAGTTACGAAGCTACGAGAATACGCAAAGAAAGCAAAAATAACGACATTATCCCACATTTTCATCTCTACTGCGTCACTTTGGACACGCGTTCACGACAGTATCATGAGTGACGCAGTAGAGACGTTTTTTTTTTTCTTTGCCCAAAAAAGTATTCTCGTAGCTTCGTAACTTTACAGTTGAACCACTGATGTCACACGGACTACTTTGTCGATCATCTTGGTACTTTTCTGGACCTTGAACGTGGTAGTTACCTTGCTGTCTATGGGAGGGTCAGAGAGCCCTCAGATTTCATCAAAATTATCTTAAATTGTGTTCCGAAGATGAACGAAGGTCTTACGGGTTTCGAACAACACGAGGGTGAGTAATTAATGACAGAATTTTCATTTTTGGGTGAACTAACCCTTTAAGCTATAAAATTAAGTAGGATTGCATGAATCAGATGGTGTCATGTCTCATTTAAGTAACACTGTCTCAAATGTTTCTCATAAAATTCCTTAGTAGAAATAATAGTAGACTCAAATTAGACAACAATGGACACAGTAAGAGTACTTAGCTATAAAATCAGTTTGGATAGCATAGCTCAGCTAATAGATTTCTCAATTATGTCTCATTTATGTATCTACTGTGTCAGATGTTTCTCCAGCAATTCATTGGGAGAAATAAATACAGAGTATATATAGGTAAATATATAGGTTATGTCTCATTTGAGGATCAACTATGTCTCGAATGTTTCTTCAAGAATCCCTTGGGAGAAATACAGATAGGGTCAAATAGGACAATTGTTTATTGACAAATGAGACAATTGTTGTATTTATTAATTAAATAATTTTGGATAGCATCGCTCAGACAAATGCTCTCAGTTATGTCTCATTTGAGTATCAACTATGTCTTAAATGTTTCTCTGAAAATGCCTTGTATAGGAGCAATACAAAATAAGGTTAAATGAGACAAATTTTGCCATATTTGTATAGTTCAGATAATTGAGTTCTCAGTTATGTCTCATTTAAGTTTGAGACATTGTTGAAATACAGTAGCTTCTAAAAACTCAAGAAGGGACACATGTGAGACTTTAGTCTTTTTCTCAAAAGAACAGCCTGAAAAGCAGGAGACTTTACCAAATTCTCCATTTTTATGTTTTTAATCCCATTGCTTTATAGGAGAAACAAATGGGATATGACATTTTATATTATTTCCTTCAAAGTCAAAAAGACAGAAGAAGGTAGAAAAAAAAAAAACTTTCCACCATGCATGCAGACTAGCTGCACAAGAGTGACAGAAAGCGAGAGGGAAACGGCCAAACGACGTCATGAAATACGACGCATGAGCGCAGAGGGGAATGTTGCAGCTGCCTGTCCATTCGAAGCGGGCGTTTCTGTGAGGGCGATTTGCAAGGAGACAAAACAGAGCACTTATTTGAATTACAGATATTAAAATGCCAGGCCTGCTTGTACCAGTCAGGACAGGACTATTGATCCCAGATGGCAGTCTGAGGTTTCGGCCCACGCCAGAGCTTTAAAGTGACGAGGCAGAGGCATCGGGTCTCTGGTGGAGTGTGGAGGAACCGAAAAACTGAGGAGGACCATTACGTGTCTAAAAAAGAATTCGTGTTTTTGACCATGGATCTGTTCGTGCACATTTGTCTGTGTGAATCAGACTGCGCTGCACCTAAACCAAACTCTGAAGCAACGTGAACCTGGCCACACACCGACAGTCGTGCTGACGGTTCATGAATTTGGCAGTAATGAGCTTTTGTTTGGTGTTTTCATAAGCCGATGGAATGTGCTCCCTGATGTGTATCTGGCTGCGCTTAATGCAGAACAGAACTCAACAAGGTGAAATGACTCATTGAGATGCCCCGACTGAAGGCGAAGTCTGTAATGGGTGGGTACACACACACACACACACACACACACACACACACAAGGCTGGTTGGAGTCCAGCAGTACCACAGTCCTCCACTAGAGGGCAGACTGTAACTTCAGGAGCCAGCTTGTCTGACTGGACAGGTTATGAGGTTGTTGCCATAGCTTCAAAATATATTCTGTGCATGTGTGTGTTTGTGCGTGTGTGCGATCTCGTACCTTTTCTCCGAGGAGCTACAGGCCTGGTTCAGCTCACTATTGGAGATGAAGTTCCTAATCTCTGAGAAATACGAGTCCTCCTTCTCATCCAAAAGTGCATGATTGTCAGACTCAGAGTTCGGTGAGGAAATATTTGTTCCTAAATTTGAGAGGATCCCAGACTGCTGACTCACTACAAGAAATAAGTAGAAAAATAAATACATTAATAAATACGAATAAGATAAATAAACATACCTAAACAAACCTTATAAACGACAGTTGCATGCGTTCTTGCCAGATACCGTTAGCATTTATTTTCTTATATTTTATATTTATTATCATCTGCACATTTATTTATTTTGGTTACATTTTTTTAGCACTGATCACTTCCCAAAAAATATGAAAAACATTATTTAAATAATACAGTAATATAAATTCAGGTAATCTTTAAAATATATTATTTACCTAAACTGTTAAAAAAATACATTTCTACCAACATCACAGATTTGAGGTGCAATTGGAATTTTAATTTTTGTTTTTTGTAGAAATTATTTAAAATAAAAGCAAGTTGATTTTACCTGGAATATTCTCATGTTCATGTTTCTTTAAGTGGCGGTCCAGATTGGTCTGTTGACCAAAGCAGCGATTGCAAAGGTGGCACTTGAACGGCTTTTCCTTGTTATGAATGTTACGAACATGTCGCTGGAGGTTGGAGGAGATGCTGAATGAACGGTCACAGTATTTACATCTATGAAGGAGAAAAACAGAAAATCATGGATTTTATATGAGGTTTCTATTGGGCTGAAACAATAATCAAAAGCTGTAGGATACATCAGCATGCACACTGATACCATTTTGGGGCTTGTATGCATGCATTCAACATTCTGAAAAATTGGACATGATCCACATTTTAGCATAACTCTAATGAATCCCGTGTTGTATTGTCACAATGTTTGCTGATAATGACCCCACCAAGAGGCTGACAAAGGTAATGCAAACAGCTTTGAAGGCATGTTGAGCAGTGTAAGATATCACACAGAAGCTCTAATTTCATTTCTGCATGAAAACAAATACTCCCTTATGTCCTTTTATGGCTCATTGTGTTGCCATTAAGTTTTTCCTTCATGTCAGCCAATGAAATTGTAAACATGATAGATGATGAAGTGAAGTACATTTTCCTTATTTTGATATATACATATGTGATATGTGATGTCCTCTGTGTGCTAGCTTGTCTAACAGTCACGGTTTGGCTCTCTGTAGCTCACTTGTGTGCAATGTCAGATCAGCCAGAATAGGCAGGAGAACATCAATTTAATGTGCTGATAAACAAACAATCGCAGCGAGGCAGTGTCAGGAGTTCGCCGGACAGTGCCTTCTTTGTTGGGTGGCCGGCGTAGCTTAGACTCCCTCGGTCGCAGCAAAGTTGACTTTCAGGGCTAATTGCTTTGGGAAAATCGCTCGTCATCAAGTGCTCAGAATCAAGATGCAGGCCTCTTTTTATTTTCCAGTTTATTTTGCGAGCAAATGTGTGTGCGCTTCTGCACAGCCCGATTTTCCAGACTTGGCACATCACGGTTCATAGAGAATGGTACAACGCCAAGACAACGTTTCGCTTTTTTTTTTTTAAGTCAGTCTTTTCTACCTCCCATTTTGTTTATTTTCATTACTTGGTCCAGAGGGACTTTAAATTACTTCATCATCTCAATTCTTTTTTTTCTGTTACAAGGACTGTACATGAAGCGTTACAATCCGAATGGGGTCTTTCAATGGTCAGACGTAGTAGGCCAATTTCGCTGCATAGAGTAGCTGATAGCATCTACAGCAGGCAAATAACCTACTACAATGAAGCCTGAAGCTGGCCCGCTCTGATATTGACCTGACTCGGCCTTTTTTTTGCTGAAAGTAAGATGGGGAGATTCTGATGATGTCTGCTATTTGTTAGGGTAAATTGTTTCTAAATGAGCTAATCAGGGGATTGTTGTGAAGGAGCCAGGCATGTAGCACTCGTGTCCCACGGGAGGCTCTCTATCTCGTCGAGTGTGTTCACAGGGCCCTATGGTAGATTTGTAGAACTCAAAGAGGGGTTTGATTCCGCCTGACCCTTTTTGTACGCTTAGAAAAATGTGTGTGAAACTGCTAGATGTTACGGAACTACCAAATTTTTTTTTTCTCAGTAGAATGCAATAAAGTTAAAGAAAATAAACTACATTTTTACATTTTCTGAAGAAAAGGTGATGCTAGAGTGTTCACATTGCTATGTTTTTAGGGTGTTTTTTATGTGTTTTAAACTGTAGCTGCTATAGTATGGCATTGCAGGTTCTGGGTAGTTGCTATCTGGTTGCTTGCTTGCTCTCATCTTATCATCTGCTAAGCAAAAATCGTAAATGTTTAATATCATCTCAACACGCGGCAAAATGTGAGGTAAAATTCATGTCTGTTGCACGTCACATTTATTACTTATGGTCAAGGGTTTGTTGAAATCCCTAACTCTGAGGAATAGTAACAGTGATGTTTGCCATTGGAAGCGCCACGATTAAGAGATTTTCCCTCGTAAATTACTGTTTTCACTTATATTTGTTCAGAAAGTGGACTGTTAAGAAGCCTTTGGCAGTAAAGGTCTTACATCTTAGTCATGCCTGGGTCAAAATATCACTTAAAAATGTGAAAGCCCCCCGATTCCAAAGTGCCCTCATCACCCTCATATAGAGGACTTTCCACAGCTGGTTAGTAGCCAAATCAATGATAATTAAGCCGTTCTATAAACAGAGCATGGATGTCTCCAGGGTGCTATTACCAGCCAACATTGTCCAGAGCTTGCTCTACCTCCACAACATCTGCGTAGACAGAATCAATCTTCTTTCTTTTTTGATCGCGCTGCCTCTAATGTCTCATGTCTTTCATTGTTTCTATGTTATATTTCTCAGAATGAGCAATGCTTTTATTGCAACGTAATTCGCAAGAACATCCCTTACCAAAAAGTAGTATACTTCAAGTTTATTTTAGTAAGTATACTTAAGTAAAGTTCAAGTATATTTTTAATTTCCTATTTTTAGTTTAAAAGAAGTATACTAATAGCACACTTGAATAAACTTCTTTTTCGTAAGGGATATCTAATGTGCTGATCACATAACTTAAAAACTGTCCATGTGTGATTTTGCATCTACTTGTATATCAGTCTGGGAACGTCAAGCATGAGTGAAATGTGTTGCTCATGTTTTGAAAAGTAAAAAGTGGGAATGAACCTTTGGAGTATTTGGTAATGGTTGGATTTAGGCTATATTGTTTGTGTTGGATGACTATGTGGCCTCACACCAAAAGCCATGTAAAGTTACTTGAACCCAGTTGAAAAAGACGTAGTATTAAATGTATTAGTAAGGATGTGTTTACTCTCGTTTCATGAGTGGCGCTCACCTGCAGGTGTATCGCTCCTTGCCTTTGCGTAAGATAGCATCGGAGAGAGAGGGAGGCGGGGAGCGGAAGTTAAAAAGGTGGTGCGAGGAGTGCTGGAGGGAATTGGGAGCATCCAGTTTCAGAGCTCTAAAGCTTTCCAACTTCTCAGTCATGTTTTCCATCGCAGACACCTGAGGAGAGAACACGAGGCGAGTTCAGAGAGGAATACTCTGTGTTTGATGCACAGCTCAGGGCCTCATTTAATCAGAAACTTCTCTTGAATTGATTTTAGGAGCCAACTGGGACTGAGAAACTTTTTTTTGTATTTGTATTTGTTTAGGGCAGATGCATGAAGAACAAAATAACAGCACTGGTGAGGAACTCTGACAGAGAGCCTGTGAGTTTGCATCATAACCAGACAGGATGGAAAGCTGGAGGAAGTTATATATCAGAAGGTCGAGTCTTGATTGTGCTGTTCAAGAGTGACCTCCCTAACCTATGGCACGTTGGCAGCCACTCGAGCAGCCCCATGGGAGCCCCCGGCTCCTACTTTGTTCCCAACAAATCTCTGAGAGAAGCGTCTGAATGAGCCATTCACCTCCATGAGCGGTAACCATACAATGCAGTTTAATATACCCCTCGCTGATAGTACTTCCCCTGCTGCAGAACAAAGGGTTTGCTATGCGGCTCTATGGCCAAAAACAGCTTACATCCTTCCTACTTTTGGATATTGATAAACACAGAGACAGACAGTGTGTTTTAATTTATTTACACATTTATCGGTATCACCTTGATTCTCTTACCCCCGGTTTCACAGACAAGGCTTAGTCCTAGTCCTAGACTAAAATGTAAATCTGAGTTGTTTCAACTGAAAGAAACTTGCACTGACTGATTTTAAAACATGTCAGTGCCTTTGTTTTGTCTTAAGATGCACACCAGTAATGCTTTTTTCTAAGGCATGTTTATAAAAATGATTAAATTGTAAGAAGGGTTGCTTATATGAGAGCATACAGTACATCTGAAACTGCTGAGGCTGGGAAGGTTTTTGACTATATTACCGACTAGGTACATTGTTCTCAGCGTACTGCCATTCTTAAAAAGAAAACAAAAAAAAATTGTTTAGGGCAGATGCATGAAGAACAAAATAACAGCACTGGTGAGGAACTCTGACAGAGAGCCTGTGAGTTTGCATCATAACCAGACAGGATGGAAAGCTGGAGGAAGTTATATATCAGAAGGTCGAGTCTTGATTGTGCTGTTCAAGAGTGACCTCCCTAACCTATGGCACGTTGGCAGCCACTCGAGCAGCCCCATGGGAGCCCCCGGCTCCTACTTTGTTCCCAACAAATCTCTGAGAGAAGCGTCTGAATGAGCCATTCACCTCCATGAGCGGTAACCATACAATGCAGTTTAATATACCCCTCGCTGATAGTACTTCCCCTGCTGCAGAACAAAGGGTTTGCTATGCGGCTCTATGGCCAAAAACAGCTTACATCCTTCCTACTTTTGGAATATGGATAAACACAGAGACAGACAGTGTGTTTTAATTTATTTACACATTTATCGGTATCACCTTGATTCTCTTACCCCCGGTTTCACAGACAAGGCTTAGTCCTAGTCCTAGACTAAAATGTAAATCTGAGTTGTTTCAACTGAAAGAAACTTGCACTGACTGATTTTAAAACATGTCAGTGCCTTTGTTTTGTCTTAAGATGCACACCAGTAATGCTTTTTTCTAAGGCATGTTTATAAAAATTACTTAAATGTCCTAATTGAACTATGGCCTAATCCTGGTTTAGGCTAAGCCCTGTCTATGAAACCGGGCCTTAGTGTTTTAGTTTAGAATATTAACAGGTGATGGTGATATTCATGCGTATACCTTTTAAAAATTATAATCACATATTTGATCTTCATTTGCTTTAAGACAAATATATAGTCAACATAATATACTTAAAAAAAATATTATGCAAAAAAAAAATATTATGCAATAAGATAGCACTTAAGATGGATCGATAGATAGACAGACAGACAGACAGACAGACAGACACAGATAGATAGATAGATAGATAGACAGATAGATAGAAATAGTCAGATGATAGATAGATAGATAAGATAGATAGATAGATAAACCTTTATACCACTTGTAGAAGTCAAAATAGAGACATTTGATTAAATAGGGGGTTACTGAAAAGAGAAAAGGAAAGAGCGAGAGAAGGTTTAGATTTGGGGGGATGTAGGTCAGCATTGATGGAGGCCAGATTTACAGGTCAGATAAGACAGTTCCCAACAAGAGAGGCCATTCTATTACACACAAACACAGGAAGTCCCTGATCGACATGCAGACATTATCTAGGCAGCCAGAGCAAGAAAGACATGCTAGGAAGTTATTAGCGGTGGGACTCAATAGAGAACTTCCCAGAGACAATGGTAACTACGCAAGTATGTGGCATAATTTGTTTCAATTCAAAAGGCCATTATTAATAATATTTTCATTATTGTTGTCACCGTTCAAAGGTGGGAAAGGTTTAAAATACTAACACAAACAATGGGGGTTATTTTTCTAAGCAAAAGATAACGAATTTTGAATGCACAGCATGCCAGAAAACAAGCAATACCTCTTTTGAGATTATCTTCATGATGAAAATAATCTAATGAAAATAAATACCATCAGATGTCAGAACATTTTAAAACATCAAGGCTCCCCTTGAACCAAAACAGACCAGAGGTGAAGGAATGTGTTTTCAGTGTCTCGCCATGCTCAGCTGTACTTGAATGCAAAGATGAGCAGAATATTTACCAATGTACAAGAGGAGGTAAGGCAAATGTATGTAAAGAATACCTGAGGATGGAAAAGTAGTGGTGCCGGCCTCAAGTACTTCTCCTTTAGAGCTCCTACTGGGTCTATTAGCTTCCTCTTCTCCACCCTGCTGGACAACAGCACCAAGGGTTACGTACGAAAGAAGTTTGGTTGAAAAACTACTGGGTACCAATACTTTTTCAATAACTTGTCTAATTTAAACATATCACCAGCTACTGCTTTGATTTGTCTTTGTGTTGGGTCTTACAATAAGACCTACTTGGGTTGAAATACCTGTAGATGGGGTCCATGAAGAATGGCGAGGGCTTGGCATAGTGGAGTGACGGCTGCTGCTGGGGAGGAGGTGGCTGTGGAAGGGATGCTTGCGGCTGAGGCATCTGGGGCTGGTGCAAGTTCTGGGACTGAGTTAGTGCTAGGTGTTCATCTTTAGCTGCTTTGCATTTTGCGCCATAGACGTGATTCTTGCGCTGATTGTGTGTGCCACCGTTCTGGTTGGCTCGGCTTCGACTGCCTATGCTGAGGTCCAGAGGTTGTTCCTCGCCAGGGGCCAAGGGGGTATTGGATGGCAAGGCTGGCTTGCTGGGGGGTGGAGGAAGATGTTTGACCTCCTTGGGTTTGGTGGTTAGGTCAAAGGGTGAATCCGCACCAGTGGCTGTAGGTAATTTCTGTATGTGCTCACGAGGGGATTTAGGCTCAGGTTTGAAGAACATGCCAGGATTGAGTGCTCTGTCCGTGAATGGGTACAAGGAATGTGGGAAGTTGGGCAGAAACTGGAAAGGGAACATGGAATGGTAGTTTAAGGAGCCCATCTTCTTCTCCTGCAAGCCCATTAAGCCTGAGCCAAAATACTTTTCTGCAATGGAGGCAATGGCTTTAATGGAGTCAGTGGTGGCCCCGGAGGGTGGAAGTGCTTGCTCTTCTGGCGGTGGGAAAAAGGAATGGTGGGAGGAGAGGAAAGGACGCTCGCAAGGGAGGTTCCCTGAACTGGAGACAGATACTAAACTGCTGCTCACTTCGTCCTGCTTGCTCTCCTGCACTGGTTTCCTCCTGCTCTTCTCCTGTTCACTCTCTGCCTCACTTTCTAGATCTGAGCCAGACACTGTGCCAGTGGTGGTGTCTAGATCTGTGCCGCTAGATGTGTTCACATCTTCCAAGTCACTACCATCAGACATGTCATTCATCTTCACTTTATTCTTGTTGTCGTGGAACAACAAGTCCAGTTTGGACTCTCGATTGTCCTCTGACTGGCTGCTGAGACCGCTCCCTACATTGCCATTGCTGTTGTTCATGGATGCGACCGCAGAAAGAGTAGGAGCATCAAGAGGAGGCAGCTTCCCATCTTGACTTTTACTAAATGGGCTCTTGAGCAGTGGACTAGGAGGTAACAATGGCGGTCTAGGATATAGTGATGGGGGAAAAATCCCTGGGAAGCCATGGGAAAGGGCTGGGAATGCAGGGGGTGCTGGGGAAAAGGGCAAACCTGCATGATGCAGCCTGGATGGGAAGTAATCACCGAAGCCAAGTCCACTATGGTTCATGCCATGATGAGACTTGGACTTGCCTAAAATAGGACTGGATGTCATTGGTATGCCCGTTGTGAATATGCCTCCGGGATTATAATGGTTTTTGCCCTCGCAAAAGCGCCGATGCTTGTTGAGGGAGGAGGTAGTGCTGAACATTTGCCCACAGTCTTTACACTTGATCTGGGTGCGGCAGTCTGCATGCATCCGTTTGTGACGGCACAGGTTAGAGAACTGGGTATACGATTTGTGACACACCTCACCTGGGAGAACACACATGACTGGTTAATTCTATTAGCATACTGTTTTCATTTGGTGTTCATTCAATAGCAGTGATAATCCGGCAGCTGATTAGATCAACCAATAAACTGTGCATGCTGTTTATTATGTTCAACAAACATGGCACTGTCTACACAAGGGGTAGCCAACCCTGCTCCAAGAGGGCTATCTTCCTCCAGAGTTTAGCTCCAACTCTAATCAAACACAAGTGAAGCAACTAATCAAGGTGTTTGGATTACTTGAAAATTACAGGCAGGTGTGCTGGAGAAGGGCTGAAACTGAAGTCTGCAGGAAGGTAGACCTCTAGGAGTTGGCTACTGCTCTACATTGAATTCTACTCTGTTTTGAAGGTGAGCTAAAAACGCTTATGTTATATGATACAAATATGATCCATTAGCATATTAATAACTCGATGAGATTCTTCATTAATAGTAGAGCTATTTCAACTAATTTTGTATACATACAAATACATGTACACTGGTACAGCATACATGCATTTGGACATTGGACAGTAACACACAGAACATTGTGAAGCCAAGCAAAAAGAAGATGGTGTTTTCTCAGTGTTGGTAAGAGGGCAGCTAAGACACGGCAGAAACGTTTACCTCTAAACATTAAATATGCCTCTGCCTTGGCCATATACAAGCCTAATGGGCCCTCAAAAGAAAATGCAGTTACAAAAAACAGAAGAAGGGTAAAATGGAGTAATTAAAAGAGCAAAAAAAAAAAGAAAGCACTAAAGAAAAACGCAACAAATGTAGAACAAAACAAAGAATGGCTCTAGAATTTCATTTAGTTTCTCTGACCTATAAAACAACAGCTGTCACAATCTTGGGGTGGAGCTAGCCGGGAGGTCTTTGGACACTGGTAATTGTATCTGAGGCTTAGACAAGACTGCTCAGACTTACAGATGAAAGGCTTGACACTGCTGTGTATGTGCTTGTGCTGCTTGAGGCCCGAGGAGGTGGCAAAGGTCTTGCCACACTCAGGGCAGGTGTGGGCTCGGGCACCGATGTGCTGAGAGCGGATGTGGCGCTGGAGGTTGCTGGGGTCTGTGAACACCTGAAGAACCCACAGAAATATGCCAGCTTAGTGTCAGGTGTAAACATAACATGGTGTAAGAGCAATTACTTGGAAATGAAATTTATTGAAAATTGATTGAACTGTTAGCATTATAATATATTTAAATCTGCAGTAATCATGGGTAGTTGACATGAACAATTTTTGGAATGTTGACATGTCCTGTGGTGTGACATCAATCAAAAAGTATTTTTAAGCTAAATTTGGCTATTTCTTAAAATATTTATTCTGCAGTTTTCATGATCTCACTTTAATCAAGACACTACATGAATGTTTGTTCTTTTTAAAAATTCATTTGTCACACTGCATGACATTTTAAAACAAACTCCTGAATGTAAAAGGTATTACATTTACCTCCGCTAAATATTAGTCCAGGGGCACGTTATGTTTCAACTTCCCACATAAAATCTAATTAACTCTTTTAAAAATATAAGTGGTTGCAGTAAGTCACCATAACGTACCTTATCACAGTTTTCACACTCGAAGCGCTTGCCACTGTCATGTGACATCTGATGGCGAATGAGGTTGGATTTCCAGTTGAAAGCTTTGGAGCACAGGTCACACTTATACTCTCTCTCATCTGTGTGTACGATCATGTGCTGCCCGAGACTAAGAATACATAAGAACACCATAAATATTTTCTGTGTGACCACCATGTAGGCCGGTGCTTCTAAACTGGTCTGTTGTGTCAAGGGAAGAACAATGCTAAACGCAAATAATATAACTAATCATATTGCCATGTGCATTTAGAATAGCAAAATAAACAGGCTTATCTTTTAAAAGGGTAAAACACTTCTTAGATTAGATTTTTTTCTTCTTTTGACACCAAAATCATCTGTCACTTGGTAGCCAAATTAGGCAGATGCCAAATATGGTTTGTGGCGACCTTTTCGTTTGCAGTCTGTGTAACGTTAATAATTTTTTCTATGTGGCTCATTGTAATTTTAGTAAATTTCAATGATTGATTTTAAGGGCATTTTTGTTTATTTTTGTAAGATAAACATATTAATCATGCACATGTTTATCATACACATTTAACATACACATGTGCAATAAACAATTTTGGTTCTGTGTTGGGTCTCTGGTACAAGGTAAAATCTGGGTCTTACAGCAAAACCAGTTCAGAACCACTGATGTATGCAAATAAATATGAAAAAGCATGGTATTAGAACAAAACTGAACTTTTTTTGTTCTATTATTATAACAGCTTGGTGGGTAATTAGAACTTGCTCAGTGTGGTGGAGCGTACTGACCTGTACTCGCTAGGGAAGATCTTTTCACAGTCTTTGCACTCGTGCACCGGCTCATCGCTGTCTTCGCGCTCCTGTTTGAAGTCTTCGCTTAGTGAGTCAAAGATAGAGTTGCTGCTACTGCAGGAGTATTTCTGATGCCGCCGTAACTCCAGCTTTGATGTGAAGAGCTCATCACAGTGTTCACAGCGGTACATCTGCTCATCTGTGGGGACGGCATCACACAGTTGCTCAACGATAATAATTATAAGGCCATTTTCAATTATAAAATGTTCAGTCTCCAGAATTAGACCTCCAAATGTGTTTGCACACTTGAGCCACATTAAAAAATGTCTGAATGTCGTTAAATTAGATGACAAAAAAAAAAGTTCATTTACTTAGAAAGCACACTATTCCATCAAGACATTTCACAAAAAGAGGTTTTAAATGGTAAAACAATAGATATACTGTTCAAAATGAAAACAAAAATATTTTGGCACTTTCTGGTTGTGTAATGTTAGTGGAACATGTCCATAGTTAATGTGATGAACTGCACCTGTGGTTACTCTATAGGACACCTGTGTGAACTGACTTCATACATCCACAAAAACATCACTAAAACACAGCTGCTTTAAAAAAAAAACAGTCGAATCTAGAAGCATTCGTTTGCTAACGCCACTTGGTTGCACATCAAATACATCAGTAAAGTAATGAAATGTGTACGATTTTAAGTCTAGCGTAGGTGTCCACATATTTCTTTATAGATATCAAATGCGTAACATTAAAATAAACATGCAATTTTGGTAGTAACATTAATATCATTGAGCATAACAAACAATCTGAAACAAGGGTTTCAGAACAAATATTTAAGATTAATATAAAAACCTTGAACCCTTGAAAATTATGTGAACAATAAATATTTAACCCTCTGGGGTCGACAAAAGCGCCGGCGTGTTTTGTTGAATTTTTTTTTAAAGCCCCTAAAAGAACTTAAATTACTCCGTCAGATTTGATCGTACAGATCAGAGCAATACATCAATCGAATCTGTAAAGGGTCTACTTTTATTTGTATACACGCATAACAACAAAACGTTGTGCTTTTGTAAAATAAAGAAAACCCACAGGGTGCGCTGTCTGCCACGTTGTTCTAAGTGATCTTCATTTTGAAACGCGTCACTAAAATGAACTGAACTAACAACATTAAAGCTAATGCATAAGACTGAATATCTGTCTTTGGAGTAACTGGGATTAAATGACTAAAAGCGTGGCTGTTTTATCCTTGCTGATATCCTGACAATAAAGCCAAGTCCACAGATAACCCTAGAGTCATGGAAAGGCAAGGAAACTCTAAGGTCTAATGCATTAGCTATCATCATCCTCAAATTAAACTCATTGATAACTCTGATATACTCCATGCACTGCCCAGATCAGGCCAAGGCGGATGAGTTTCATTATTCTTTGACTCAATGTTTTGAAAGCGAAGCCCATGAAATGCTTGCACTGATGATGTCTACACCACATATTCTGTTTTATTTTTCAATCATTATCAAGACACATATTGACAGAACACACTCCACAGCGATGCTCATAGACTTCCTGCAAAATAAACGAGTATTTGGAATAAAGTGCCCTTGTGACCTCAAAGAGGCCTTTATGGGGAAAACTGAAGTCAAGAAAAATCAAAGATTTAATTTCTCTGCTGATTTTTTTTTTTTGCCAGAAAAAGAATCCGAGACATTATCTCTCCGTCCCATCAGTAGCACTAACGACAAAGGCAGGAATGTTGGGAAAAAAGACAGGGAATGGGAAACTAATAGCTCTTGGAGAGACGTAGGGGGAACACAATTATGTGCAGTTTAGCGGCTAATCTGTGAGCATGGGTGAGGTCCCTCGAGACTCCTCCAGCTCCACTCCAAATTCCACCACCGATAAGCCACGAGACGGAGGTAGATGTAGAGAGCTCGCATTCTGTCTGTCTCTCTCAGCCTCTCGTCTGACCGACTGTCTTCGTTGACCATGTTCATTCTACTCTACATTACTTTTCTTTTGTTCTCTGAATTGATCTGTCTGAGCGGAGCCTGGCTTGCATCTTTTGGCGTCCCTGTCTCTCTTTTCTCTCGGAGAGCTTTCTTCTTGGCTTTTTGGCAGGGAGATCTGAGACACATCTCTATCAGATAAAACCCTTTGCATGTGTTGGAGAGTGACTGCTGCGCTGTGACACACTTCAGTGCTTTTGCAATTTTCTAGTCTGTATCAACTACTCTGCGCTTCAATTCCAAAATTACCAGATCACTTAGAAAAAAATAGATTGAAAAGATTGTGAGTTTGTTTCAAGATTGCCAACTTCTGTATTTGAATAAGGAAACTACAAGTGATCACTGATGCTATTAAAGAAAATGTAAAAAAAGAAAAGAAATAAATGCTGCCACTGTGTACAGTGCAATGCATATATATTTGTATGTGTGTAAAAAAATTAGCTATTCTATTTTATTATTATGAAATTATTATTATTATTTTTAAAATATAAAAAAAAAATGTAATGAACCACAGAAAAAACTACATGTGTAGAACATTCGCCAGTACTAGTTCAGTTGCCTCTGGGTTGAAATGTACTTTAATATTTTCTTCATCGTCCGACCTTTGTATAACAAGACAAGCACAGGCCACATACAGCATCTTACTAACTGTTGGCAGAGGTGAATGAGTGTGGTCTGTGTGAGTTTGTTTAAAAGAGTGCCTATATATATATACAATATTAAATTAAAATCATCATCATCCGTGCTTTTCAGAGACATGAAGCTTTATTTTGAACATAGCACATGTACAAGCAATAATATTCATTTGTTTTTTGTTGTTGTTGTAATACGGATAAAAAACGCACAAAGCAAGCAATCACAAAGGAGAGGATAAACAGATATTGCAGTAATTATTAAACACAAAGCGCGTCTGAAATCGCGCGTGCTTCATGATTATTTATTTACCGAAGGCCAACAAGACATACATGAAAACTCACACATACAAACAAAATAAAGGAGCGCATCACATGCAATAAAAAGGTGAAATTAAAGCGTACAATAATAAAGTAACATAAATAAAATGTGCATTTTTAAATGCATTAAACACAATGTAATCGGAATCAGATGTGTTTGATGTCCTGATGTGTTTTCGTTTTGAATTTAAAATAAACCAAAGATAACACGCACGGAAACAAATTGCTGGTTGTTTTTAAAATACAAAATCATAACTACTAATAATATTGTGTTACTTACACATGCGGCAAGACATTTATACATTTCCGTGTATAGCCTACTAAAATGATTTTACCAATGTTTATCATTTTATTTGTTGCACATAAATACAAGTTTGTTGGCTGTTTTGCTGCAAAGTTTCCTCGATTAAACACAATTAAAATCCTTCCAGAGCGCATTGTGATGACAAACCACATATGTTGTGTTCTAACATATACACACACACTCCAAACAGCCTGCATTTATTCTGTAAATTAAAAAATATACATAGACTTTAACGTAACTAAATCGACCTGAATAATAATCATGATCAAATAAAAAGGAACGGTCGGCTTTATTGAAAGACACGGCAGACTCCTCACGCACCGAACGCGCAGTACCGCATGCTCCCTCATGAGGGCGCTCAGGGCTAGGCGACAGCAGCTGATCTGGGCCGCTCTCCCAAATCAAGACATCCAGCTAAAAAACCTGCACAAACTTCATCTCAGAGCTTTAATGTTGTGACAACTCTAATGTGTGTTACAAAAGTAGGCCAAGGCATCGGTTCGCCGCTCAAGAGGGGCGGCCAATGTGTAACACAGCTATTATTATTGTTAACATTAATATTACATTTACAGTTAAACGAAGTTAAGAGCATTTCTGACCTTTTTCTTTCCCGAGAGTTGATAAAGTTGGGCTAGTTGTTGAGCGGTGGATCTCAAAGCCTCCAGTTGTAATAGCAGCTCTGGTCCCGTAGAGTTCAGCACGCAACCCATAGTATCATGACACTGCGCCACAGCCGCGCAAGACGGAGTCCGAACACGCGCGTCTTTGATGAGGTGAGTCGCGCTCGTTAGTGATTCCCTCTATCGGCCACTCCTCCTCTCTTATCTCCACCAAAAGGATTGAACCCCTCCCCATGTCCTCTCCTCCTCTGACCACCGCATGCATCTATTATTGATGCAAAATGTATCTTTCCCAGCTAATGAAAATCTACAAAATACATCAACTGTTGGATTGAGCCCTCCGCGCTGTTTTCCACGGGGCTTTTAAACGCATGCACCTGTTTTTACTCGCTGTCTTTTAGCAGACAGACATTTAGCAGATGTTTTAAACGAATTGCATTTGCGCTTTTCGAAGGTCTAAATTCAATATTTCGTCGCGCGGAATCAGTTTACGTCACTGTCATATTCAGCCTATATTTAATGAGAAGAACGCTTTAATCTCGAATAACATATGTTCATAAATGACCGTTTATTAAAACCTAAATTGTGAGGAATTTATTTTTTAGTCAATAATAAACGATATTGCAGTATATAATAATAAAATGCAGCGTTTTTGCCGGTTGTTTTTCTCCAATTATTCTATTTTAATATAAATAGTAATATAGATGTATTTATTTCTACATATGACAATATAAAAGAAAGCATTGCATATTATTTCATATTTTATAATAGTATTATAGGCGTAATTATGATTAATATAGTTATTTTATAATATTATATATCTACATTCCAATTGCTTCCCGTTTTATGAGTGTATTAACAAAAAAAATAATTGTTTATTGCTTATGATACACTGAGGAAATAAAACGAGTGATCATTTCATCTGGAAATTATTAATTGTGCAGCGGATATGATCTAATTATCATGTTCTAACGTTTGTTATTGTCGATTTTTTTAGGCCAACTCAAATTTATATTGTAAAAGAATTAGAATTAGAACAGAATAGAATCAACAAACATTTAAAAGAATAAATGAACAGATACAGAATAAACTATGTATAAATCATTTCAATCACTGGAATTACACACACACACACACACACACACACACACACATATATATATATATATATAAAAGGCATTACATCATGAAAAACACATACAATAAAATGCCATGAACAATGCAGGTGCTAAATTTGCTAAGGAATCAGGCTGAAACTTAGATGATCTATTTCTGAAAGATAGAAGTTGGATGTCAAATTGTGCTGTAGTCTTTGGCTAGTTCTCATTTGTTCTGGGTGCGTGGTAATGCCTACCTTTCACCCCTAAAGCAATCTATTATGATGGGGCTAAGCTGTCTCTGTGTGTGTGTGCGCATGTCCTCAGCCCTTCAGAAACAGACGGCTATGGCATGACAGATCTGGCTGTGCTCTTCAGTTGTCCTGACAAACAGTTTAAGTGCATCTTGAGAGATGAGGGAGGGAGGTCAGAGGTCAACAGTCTTGCTGAATGGACCGCGCCATTGTGCGAAAGCCAGAATACGTCCACCCGCTCTATGCCTATTGTCTCAGAGCACGAAGGCTGCTCTTAGTTTGGTCCGAAAACCGGAGTACACTTTCTCAGCGCAAGCAGATAACATCAGATATGCAAATGACATGGTCCAATGTGTTTTAAAAATAGACTTTTACACAAGAGAGCGCATAAGCTCACGCGGTTTTTAAGCTAATCTCGCACCCGTTACAATAACACAATAAAATATTATTTTCTTAAAGCACAGTGTTGTAGCTAACACCCTCGCCCTGCTAACTGCTATTTAGAAGCATTCACACCTCAGTCATAACATAAAAAAACACATTAAAACGTAAGGCCTAAAACAGTGAGATGCAGCACTACACACTTGAGCCGTGTTTTCAGGGGCCCGAAAGCCAAATGCGCAAACAAGTAAATAAATTATCCCGGTTGATTTTAGAAGGTTACAGGCACATCAGAATTTTGCTGGGCGTGTGCATATTTCCATACGGCTCATGCATTGTGCATGCGCAAATAGAACAGCAAAGTACAAAGTTCAATGAATTATGCATTTTTGCATTGTGTCGCCGTTCTGAATAAATAATAGGCTGTTGTCCGTAAGACCGGCTAAAACGTGTACAAAAGATAAGAAAGGGGGAAAAAAACAACAGAAGAAGGGAGAAAGTAAATAGAAAGCATGTATTTAGTGAGGCGATTTTAGCTGGAGATATTATTCTCCTGTGGGCCCAGCGGTGGCCGCTCATTGAACTGAAACGACTTTAATGATTGGGTTATGTAGTTGAAGTCAGTTGGTGGTTGTCAGTCTCAGAGGTTGTCCTCCCCTGTTTGTTAGGCTTGTGTTTTATGTGTCAGTCTCTAAAACTGCGGTGGCCACACTAGTTGCCCCCGTTAGCCTCGAGACAAAAGCTAAGACTTTGGCTTGTTCCACGAGTCAATCAGCTTGTTTTAAGTGAGTCAAACAGCCTAAAAGTGGCAGAATAATTACAAGGAAAGTGATCTACTTATGCATATAATCTAAAACACCCCCCCGAAATGGCACACTTAAAGGAACAATTCACCCGAAAATGAAAATTCTGTCATTATTTACTCCGACCCTTATGACTGACTTTCTTCAGTGGAAAAACACAAAAGAATTGAGGCAGAATGTCCTGACTTTGAAATCTCACCCATGTTCTCATTCAAATATAGAGCATCAATATAGAGTTGCGCTAGGATTGGTGTTAACAACATCATTAGAAAATATGTTCTAAGAACTTTTTGCAAATGTTTCCATTTAAGTTAAGGTTACACACACACACTCACTCACACACACACACACACACACACACACACACACACACATATATATATATATATATATATATATACTGTGCATCAACATTAACTAACATTAACTATCAATGTACAATACATTTACTACAGTCTTTATTAATCTTTGTTAACGTTAATAAAAAAAATACAACTGTTAATTGTAAGTTCATATTAGCTCAGGTCCATTAAAATAATATTAACAGATGCAACTTTTGATTGTAATAATGTATTAGTAAATGTTTAAATTAACATTAACTGAAATTCATAATCTCTTTTAAAGTATTTTTTTTATTGTTGGTTAATGTTAACTAATGTAGTTGACTAATGTTTGCTTATGGAACCTTATTGTAAATGGTAAACCTTATTGTTTCTTGGTAATGCAGGTTCAGGTTTTCTAGGTTGTCTAGGTTTCAGAAAACATGAAGTAGTAATGTTAAACACACACACACACACACACACACACACACACACACACACACACACACCTAAAACATTTCAGAAAAGAAACTCCTTATGAACAATGTAAAACTAAATTTGAGAATGTTATTAAAGACCAGATACATTTGAACAAACATTCTATTAACTTTCTAGAAGAATGTTTGTTCCAAACTTTGAGAGCATGTTAGCCAAAGTTCTAAGAACGTTCCCTGTAAGCTGAGATAGTGGATGGGGATATGTAATAGGCTTCGATTTAGATCTCTTTCTCGCACAAAGCTATCATAGGACTTTAGACAATTTGGAGTATAGTGCACAAGTGGTTTAGACAACTTTATTGTGCTTTTTTTGTCATTTCTGGAACTTTGCCATCCACATTTTCATTCTATTTCTTTGTATAGAAAGGCCAGCTAGGACATTATGCCTTTTGTTAAAGAAATAAAGTCATACAGGTCTGTAATGACAATAGATTTAGACAGAAATGTCATTTTTGTGTGAACTGTCCTTTTAAATTAGAAAGTGAGCACAAGCTAGATAAGTCAGCCACAAAGGACCCCTCACTTAATCAGTTAGATATCATTAAAGCAAGGGAAGCAATCCACACTCAACAGCAACTACCGCACAAGAGCTTGATGATCAGATTAAAGGGTTAATTCACCCAAAAATGAAAATTCTGTCATTAGTTACTCACCCTCATGTCGTTCTAAACCCGTAAGACCTTCATTCATCTTCAGAACACAATTTAAGATATTTTTGATGAAATCTGAGGGCTCTCTGACCCTCCCATAGACAGCAAGGTAACTACCACGTTCAAGGTCCAGAAAAGTACCAAGATGATTGACAAAGTAGTCCGTGTGACATCAGTGGTTCAACTGTAAAGTTACGAAGCTACGAGAATACTTTTTTTGCGCAAAGAAAACAAAAATAACGACTTTATTCCACATTTTCGTCTCTACTGCATCACTTTGGACGCGCGTTCACGACAGTATCATGACGAGAGCGTGTGGCGGCGTTGACCCAGATCTGGGTCAGCACCGGCACACGCTCGTGTCATGGTATTGTCGTAAACGTGCGTCCACAAGTGACTATTTGTCGATCATCTTGGTACTTTTCTGGACGTTGATCGTGGTAGTTACCTTGCTGTCTATGGGAGGGTCAGACAGCCCTCAGATTCCATCAAAAATATCTTAAATTGTGTTCCGAAGATGAACGAAGGTCTTACGGGCTTCGAACAACACGAGGGTGAGTAATTAATGACAGAATTTTCATTTTTGGGTGAACTATCCCTTTAAGACCGCCGCCGCTGCATCAACACAATCTCTGAACAAAGCCAGCGTACAGTAAACACGCAAACAGTTCCTCCTGCCAGACAGCGAGTGTGTTATGAGATCTCCAGCTTTATGAGAGATCAGATATCTTATCTTAAAGACACAACTGCTCGTCCTTTCAAAGAAAGCAAATAATTGAAGACAGTGGATTACAAGATTCAGGAGTGTCCAAACTGGCTTTTTACGTGACTCTTGTAAATGACTTCTGAGTCACTTCCTGTGACAAAGGCAGGGCTTCATCAAACAATAGGCTGTTTTATCTGTTGTGTAAGTGGGGACATCTTGACAGCAGCAGGTTCTGTCCTCATCTTCCTGACAGTAACATGTGCTCACTGTCTCTTCAAGCTTCTCACAGGATGTTCAGCATGAGAGCTTTGTCATAGTACTTTTAAAGATAGATCAAACTGATACTAACCTGTAGGTCCCACATGCTATTATATGATGTGTTTTAATGACAGCTAGCAAAATAAGTATCATAAACTGTGCTCCCGCAATACATATTATCAAACTGTGTACATTTATGACTGCAGTAAATGCTGCATTGATGCATTCAGTGTAGGAGCATTGTTGTGCCGATATGCTGTTATTAGTCATTTACATCATAAACTGAATTCTAAATGGAACGTTTCAGTTTTCGTTCAGTACAGTGTTCTAGACATACTTAAATGCACAATATGCAGAATATACTGTGCACTACCATTCAAAACACTGGGGTTGATGAGATTTTTCTTTTTATGTTTTTTATGTTTTTGAAATAAGTCTTTTATGCTCAAGAAGGCTGCGTTTATTTGATCAAAAATACAGTAATATTGTGAAATATTATTACATAAAAACAGTTTTCAGCCCTAATATATTTTTAAAATGTCATTTTAAATGTAATTTTAAAATATAATTTTCATCATCATTACTCCAGTCTTCAGTGTCACATGATCCTTCAGAAATCATGCCAAAATGCTGATTTGTTACTCAAGAAACATTTTATTATTATTATTATTATTATTATTAAGGTTAAAAAAAGATGTGCTTCCATGCTACTTTTTTCAGGATTCTTTGAGTAGAAAGTTCAAAAGAACAATTTAAAATTATTTACACTTTAAATATTTCACTTTTGAAATAGTATTTCAAAATAATATTATTATTTAAATTATTTCACTTTTGATCAATTTATGCATATTTGCTGTTATTATTGTTGTTATTATTATTATTATTTAATTTAATTTAATTTAATTTAATTTAGTTTTTTGTTTTATTTTATTTCCTGGCTGGCACTGAATATTATTATTATTATTATTATTATTATTATTATTAATAATAATGACAATTACATATTTATTATGCAGTAACAATTTTAGGGTTGGCTGCATCGCAGCTTAGGATAAGTGAATATTGTCATAGCATGACCTCTCAGACCCCTGATCTAATTATTCAAAAAATATCTTAAATGATCTAATCATCCAGTTGTGCTTTTGGCATAATGTGTCTTGTCTCTTGAGCTCTGCTACACTAGATTCTCACCTGGAACAGTCAATACAACAGCTTGAGGGAGCAGACCAATCGGAGAGCGAGAATGAGAGGAAAGGGAAGTGACAGAATAACAGAGGCTGCTAACAGCTCACCTGGTCTTCGCTGATGTGGCATATGGCCAGGTTGTGCTCTTCATGGGACGGGGCAGTGCGCACATATTTGAGCCAGCTCCTGCTGGCCTCCAGAGCCCCATCCAGACACAACTTCACATTACCCATGTTGTCCATTACCTGGAGACAGAGAAACACAATGGGTGTTCAAGGGAGCTGTCATTAAAACTAGACATCAGAGATGTAAGATATATATACAACTGGTCAAAAGTATGAAGTATGAAATAATGACATTTTTTTTATTGTTATTGTTATTATTTTATGCACCAAGGCTGCATTCGTTTGGTTAAAATACAGTAAAACAGTAATATTGTGAAATATTATTATAATATCAAATAACCTTTTTCTATTTTAGTATACTTTAAAATGTAATTTATTCCTGTGATGTAAAGCTGAATTTTCAGCATCATTACTAAAGTGTCACATGATCCTTCAGAAATCCTTTTAATAGGCGGATTTTAAAATATCAACATTTGATTTTGATTATCAATGTTGAAAAAATGTAATATTTTTGTGGAAATTGGAGAACATTTATTTGAAATATAAATATTTTGTAACATTTTAATGTTTTTACTGTCACCTTTTAACATGTCGCATTTAACTACAACAACAAAAATAAATAAGAAATAAAATAAAAATACACACATTGGCACACAACCCCCCAAAAATACTACAACAACAATAAGTGTTGAATAAAAGCAGCATTTATGATTTCTGAAGGATCATGTGACACTGAAGACTGGAGTAATGGCTACTGAAATTTCAGCTTTGCATTACAGGAATAAATTACATTTTTAAAAATAGTAAAATAATAAACTTTTTTTTTCTTTAATTGTAATAATCTACTCATCCATCCAAACCACTTTATCCTCTGCAGTGTTTCAGGGGGCTGTTAACTGCAATAATATTATTATTACAATATTACAATATTTATTATTATTATTTACTATTATTATTATATTATTATTATTATTATTATTACACATTTTTGACTTTTCACTTACAGTAGTGTCTTGATAAAAAGTTAACAGAGTGGGAAAAAATACTTGTTTACATGTATCAAACCGATATACACACACACACACACACACACACA
>NW_015542333.1:163729-165179 GCF_001515605.1 Sinocyclocheilus anshuiensis | reverse complement strand
ATTATTTTTTTTAATTTATTTTCCTGCTCATGTTGTTATACATTGAAAGGGGGGATTCAAACATTGAAGACGTCTTCAATGCTGTGTGCAGTCTCAGAGGCTCTGGTTGATTAACTTTGGTTAACCTGACACTGCTAGGGAAGTGGAGTTTGCGGTGTCTGGTTACTTGTGAAGGGAAACGGAGAGAGAGATGGAGGGACTGAGAGAGGCAAAGTGAGACAGGATGTCAGGAAATGACCGGAAGGAGAGTGGACACTTCTCTTGTGAGATTTACGGCGCTCTTTTCTTGATATATTACCCAGCAAAAGTGAGAAATGCCACTGAAAACTGTGGAGACTCTCTTTGAAAACAGAAACTCTATGTAAATGTTTGCTTCAGCTCGATGAAGTTGAAACCGAATATCAAGTGTGCCGTGAGTGATTAAAGACAGAAACGAAATATCCACACAAGTAGCGTGAATCCATGCTAATAAATCTGTCTCTGGGCTCATGTTAGATTTGAACTCCAGAGTGATTGTATTCCAGCACATTAACACTCAAAGTTGGCTGTATTATGAACACGTACAGGAATTTAAATTTAAATCAAGACAAATGAGTTGCAAAATGTTACAGTATCCCCAGATAAAAACATTGTTTCATAGTAAGTACAAATCATGTTTTGTCAATTATGTTTGGGGTCATTATTATAAAATTGCATTGCTTTTTACAGTAAAATGTTTTTGCTAAATTTTCAAAACGTTTGTACAAATTTCCCAGGTAGGAATGTTTGTTAAAACTTGATTATATGTCTGAAAAGATGTGTATATTTGTACCTTTTATCCTTAAACAAATACCCTTCATTTTAATAACAGGTCACGTGTACATGAGCCCTCAGTTGTGTTCATTTTGCACAAACTCACAAATTACAGATTGGAAAGATAGTGTGAACTGTGCTGTAAGTTTAGGTTTAGGATGAAAAGTAAGTTATCAAGTTAGTAAGTTATGAAGTTAGTAAGTTATGAAGTTTAGGATGAAAAAACAAATTCACTAAATGCTACTGTTTTTAAATCATATGGCTTTACTGATAACTTTTCTTGATAATACTTTACTGAGAGCCAAATATGATGCATCATGAAGTTCATAATGCCTTATAATTAAAAAGCCATTCACAATGCTTTAAACACTATATATGTATATATATAATATAAATATATATAATGGATAAGCGATGCATAATGTACATTTATTTATTTATTTAGCAACAGTAACATTTTACGTTCAAATTTATCTAAATGTATAAAGGAAAGGTCCTGTGACTGGACACTGTTTTTAATCAACATTTGTCTTCATTTAAAAACAGTCCTGTATTGCTACAAATTATGTAACAATGAAAAAGAACAATAGCAATGTAAAGAATAAAATGTGAAAAAATGCTAATTGATAAGCAAAACTCACACTTACTTCATGTTCTT
>NW_015542333.1:148192-163601 GCF_001515605.1 Sinocyclocheilus anshuiensis | reverse complement strand
TTTTTTTTTTTTAAATGCAAAGATTTCATAGTATTTTTTTCTCCAATTAGTCAATTCTTTTCCCATTTCTTTACATTACACTAATGCAATGCATGCATTAGTGTAATGTAAAGCATGCAAACATACATGTATGTGTTTCTGTGCATTGCTGTGGAGCTCTGAAATGATGTTTTAAAGTCACTCTGAAACACTGGTGCCGACGTTTACCTGGAATCACTTCTGATTATGTTTTTTGTATTTTGCATTTTGATGATGCAAATATCCGGCTGTCATTGAAATCTGATGAATCATTGCAAGGAACAATACGGTGCACTGAACACAAGCTCATTCATTCACAAATACACGTGTTCAAGTATGAGTGAACTCATCTGTCTAAACAGACTAACTACAGGTTTCACTCATGCTTGAGAAACGACGGGAAACAGGTTACTCTGAGGAGGAGTGGAGGCATTGGGCCATCTGCTATGAACACCATGAAAAGCTGTAAGCCTGTTTGCAATAGAAACACAACCTGTGTATTTATTAGTGGTGTTTGTTAAGCAAGCACTACTATTATTATGGGATTTGAACAACCATTAACCCTAAGTATTCAACTTTGGCGTGTTGCTCGATCAAAGATGAATGACAAACATTGCAAGTGAGCAGTGCGGTTTCTCCCATTCTAATCAATACAAACATGCAGACATGCCATGATGTGCTCAAATCTAGGGGCAACCTGCAATCGTTAAGTTTTTTTCTCTTATCTCTCTCTCCCTTCTAATTTTGAGGCCAATTTTCTCTCTCTTTCTCTGCTTTCCCAAAAGTTTGAAGGGTCAAATACCAGAGGGACGGCTCTCGAGTCTGCTTTGGGGTTAAGGAGCCCCTCAGTGCCGTTTTAAGAGCCCAATTACTCCCATCAGGTGTGAGGAACTGCCTTCGCAGACGGGCTGATACAAACACACACACACACACACACGTGCCACGGGGAGTGTTTGTGTCCCAAGGTGAAGAAAAAGTGTGCTAAACAGTTTGAGCCGAGCCGTATTTCTAAAATGCCGACACTTCCATGGGCTCAACTGGCATAAGTGAGTAATATAACGTGATATTAGTTGTGCTGATCAGTCTTGTAACTGAAGAAGAACAGAAAGAGAGAAAACGAGGTAAGCCTGGGAGAGTGAGGTGACCTCTGACTTCTATATGGAGCTAATCAGAGACAGAAAGAAGGAGACAAAGACAAAGAAATAGACAGAAACGTAACTAACCTGGCTTCAGGTACACATACACACCCAGAATACACATTCAGATTATGTGTGCGTCCAGTTTTGTTGATTATAATGGGAGTGATTTAGTTTTGATGTCATTCTTTATGGTTGTTTATGGCTTCCAAGCAACGTTTCAACTAGCCGCAATATTATAAAATGCAACCATTGTGTGGTCACAGATGTGTATAAATTCTATAGTGGCTTTGAATGTGGCTCATCGAAACATATTTAAAATTAATATACATGATATAAATTACAAATAGTGAAGAAGCTGCACTGCTGCCAGATATTTTCATTCATCTGTTAAATTTCAGTTTGTGTCCAACGAAACGAAACACACAAAACAAAACAAAACAAAACACAAAAAACAAAACAAAACACACAAAACAAAAAACAAAACACACAAAACAAAAAAACAAAACAAAACAACACAAAACACACAGAACAAAACACACAAAACAAAAAAACAAAACAAAACAACACACGACAAAACACAAAACAAAAAAAAAAACACAGAACAAAACACAAAAAACACACAAAACAAAAAAACAAAACACACAAAACAAAACAAAAAACACAAAACACACAGAACAAAACAAAACACAACACAGAACAGAACAAAACAGAACAAAACAGAACACAAAACAACACACGACAAAACACAAAACAAAAAAAAAAACACAGAACAAAACACAAAAAACACACAAAACAAAAAAACAAAACACACAAAACAAAACAAAAAACACAAAACACACAGAACAAAACAAAACACAGAACAAAACAAAACACAACACAAAACAAAACAGAACAAAACAGAACAAAACAGAACAAAACAGAACAAAACAAAACAAAACAAAACAAAACAAAACAAAACAAAACACAACACAACACAACACAACACAACACAACACAACACAACACAACACAACACAACACAACACAACACAGCAAGGTGAATTAACTTTTAGCTGCAAGTTGTAATTAAAGGGATACTCCACCCAAAAATGAAAATTCTGTCATTATTTACTCACCTTCTTCACAACAGAGGGGGGAGGGAATTAATTAATTAATTAATAAAAAAAAAAGTTAAACTTTTTCTTTTTCTTTTTCTTTTTTTTTTATGTTCCACAGAATAATGAAAGTCATATAGTCATGCGTGTTGGTGGAGTAAATGATGACAGAATTTTTATTTTTCATTCAATTCTCCTTTAAGAGGAATATCAAGTCAGTGTCATTATGTTTTGTGCAAATATGCCTTCTTTCTATGCAGACGAGGCCTATTGTATAGTGTGACTATAATCAGCCCTGTAATTTATTTTAAAAGAAATGTTTGTTTATTTTCTATTGATTACAGTAGCAGTTATTCATCACATGATGGGGAAGAGTGCTTTTACCGCTGATCATCCAGATGTGCGATGTTAGTTAAACACACTTATGGCATTTTAAAGTTATGCTGTACAATCGCTGTAAAGTACCACACATCACAGTGCTCTGCTGCATCCTGGCCTTCAGAACTGACCTGTAAGATGAGGAATTCAGTGTTCGGCAGAGATTGTTTTTGTGTGTGTGTTTGCCGCGTCACCTGATTTGCATAATTACTTTAGTAAATCAAGTGAAAACACAATGCTATCAGTGGCTGAATTCATTCTTGGTGAATTCCTCGCTTGTTTTAATGTGATTTCCTCCCTCCGAACAGAAGCCCGGCAGGATATATGATAAGACGGACCCTGAATTGAACACTTTTGTTTCTCACAAAGGGAAAAGAGGGAAATTCCCCTGCAAAGCCTTTGAAAGCAGCAGCTGCTCACACAAATGCGGTCCACCTTTACGGCACACAGCTCCTCAACCTGCATGACTGATGTAGTGCGCAAAGTGAACATCTCATAAAACGTCACCTGCAGTCAGGCCTACATGTACCTGTAACATCAATATTTTACAACGCCAGTAAACGCCACTTCTGCAGCCATTTATAACGGCGGCCTGCAAACGGCTGAAACGCAAAGCATTCACACATTATTCATAGTAACAAAGGCCTGGAAACACGTCGCGCTTCTTGTCGTGGTGCTAAAGGAAAGTTGAAAAACCGCGGGTCAAAGCATTTATTTCAGTGCGAGTGTTCGCAGGGTTTGTGTTTCATTGATTGGGTGTTGGCGAGAATAAAAATCAGATTGTGTTGAAAGTTCTTATCTCTCACCTGTGTGTGTATTTATGTGAAGCAGGATGTGTGTGAGTGTGTGAATGTATGAACAGCCCTGCTTTACCCTGTGGTAGTTTTCTATCCTAAACCACTGTGAAGTTTTACTGTTTTCAAATGCAAGATTGATACTGAAATGACGACAGTCAGACAATCATAACTGTAACAATAAATCAACACAGCTGTTTTTGTGTATGTGTGTGTTATAAGTGATTTAAATGAGCTTGATACCAACCTAAACATGGTAAAATCATTGTAAAATGGTGAAAGATTTAAATAAATATATGCTTTTATTCAGCAAGGATGCATTAAATTAGATTAGAAAACAAATACATAAAAAGTGACAGTACATTACAATATATATATATATATATATATATATTTACAAAATATTTGTTAAATGAATGCTGCTCTGCTGTTCTTTTGCACTTTCTTTTGAAATGATCATCAATAAGCATTGATAATAATCAGAAATGTTTCTTGAGCAGCAAATCAGTATATTAGAATGATTTCTGAAGGATCATGTGACACTGAAGACTGGAGTAATGATGCTGAAAATTCAGCTTTGCATCACAGGAATAAATTACATTTTATTATATATTCACATAGAAAACAGTTATTTTAAATTGTAATAATATTTCACAATTTTACTGTTTTTACTGCATTTTTAATCAAATAAATACAACCTTGGTAATTAAAAAGTATTTTTGACCCCAAAGTGTATGTATGTGTAATGAATAATTCTCAAAATGTACTAAAAATTCACTAATATATATTTAAAACCGAAAACTATACCATTTAGCTTCTTCTTATTATATTATATACAATTTGTTTTCCACTTCCAATCAGGAACAGTAACTTTGCATGGCAACTTATTCTGAAGTTATAGCCAATTTCATTAGCCTGATATTGTAGCTATGGTGCACTGATATATACATTTAAGTGTCTGAAAGATACATTTTAAATTTCTACTCTATTATGCTCTGTTCAAATAATGACATTTTATTAGGCCTACATTTGAAATCCATTGTGGGTGTATTGATAGACATACGATCTCTTAAGTGAAAAGCCGTCATAAGCGTCTCAGGCGGTGGCTGTCCTGAGCACTTGAGCAGAAACGGGGGACGCTGAGAGAATTCTCGCTGCTTATATGTTGTTGCAAGATTCACCACGTCTCAGGCGGTGGCTGTCCTGATTCAGACTTAGCGCTTGAGCAGAAACAGGGGACGCTGAGAGAGTTGTCAGCCTCATTGTGTAAAACAGGAAGGCTTAGCTGACACCTCTGCAGAGAGCGGCCCGACACAATGCAGGCTAATGCAGTGACACAAGAGCAAGCGCACACACTCTCCTGCTCATATCCTGGGGAAGTGTGTGTGTGTGTGTGTGTGTGTGTGTGTGTGAGAGAGAGAGAGAGAGCATGTATCTCTGAAGTTTGAAGAGGGGCAGGCAAAACGACTCGGATAATAAAAACACTTATTGTTGTTGTAGTATTTTTGGGGGATGTGTGCCATAGAAATGTGTGACTTTTTTTTTTTTTTGGGTTAAATGCAACATGTTAAAATGCAACAGTAAAAACATTAAAATGTTACAAAAGATTTATATTTCAAATAAATGTTCTCCAATTTCAAAATTTCAAAATCAGCATATTAGAATGATTTCTGACGGATCATGTGACACTGACGACTGGAGCAATGATGCTGAAAATTGCCATAAGAGAAATAAAATACATTTTTAAAATATTAATATAGAAAGCAGTTGTTTTACTTTGTAACAATATTTAAGAATATTACTGTTTTTACTGTTTTACTCTACTGTTTTAACAAGACTGTTTTACTGTTAATTAACCTACTGTTTCATATTTGATACACTTTTATACGCAGCTTTTAGAAAAAAAAATCAAAGTTTAAAAGTGTAATATCAAATATGATACATCAGGCTTTTGAGGAACGTTTATTTGTTCTCTCAGTCATCATTGTATTGCATTCCATTATATGTTTTGAAACTACAGAGCTTTGATCATGAAACTGAGCATTTAAATATCATCTTATTGAGAAATATTGTTAGATATATAGAGTGACAACTGACGTTTATATGCATTTTATGTAAGTAGATGCTATACTGTTTTAAAGATCTCATTGATTTACATTGCAAGCTATTAGAATTTCTTGGCCATATCAGCATCTGCACCACATTGTGTATATTTTTTGCTCATTTTGGGCCTCTGAATAAAATTGCATAAGCTCCATATTCTACTATATCATACTATATGAATGATAACATCTTGATGTATCAAATATGACTCTCTCTCTCTCTCTCTCTCTCGCTCTATATATATATTGTCTAAAGGTTCAATGAACTCAACATTTCAAAAAGTCTGAGGTTATGTTCTCTCTCTCTCTCTCTCTCTCTCTCTCTCTCTCTCTCTCTCTCTCTCTCTCTCTCTCTCGCTCTATATATATATTGTCTAAAGGTTCAATGAACTCAACATTTCAAAAAGTCTGAGGTTATGTAGGTGTTGTTTAGTGTGATGCTGAGCGGTTGCTAGCTGGTTTCTCATTGGACCAAGACAAAACAGCCCACCAAACTCTCTATAACAGAAATATTCTATAATATATAAAGTCTAAGGGTTGTTTTTTTATCATCTACCAGGCTTCACTTTTGGATGGTGAAACTGAAGCAGGAGGCAATAGAGATAGCGAGTGTCTGACAGCTAGAGGGCAGTCATGTACGGAGGCCGTGGAGACGGACAGAAGAAAGGTCAAACACATTCTCTTCCTTCACACTCACTCTCCATCTGCTCACACTCAAGTCTGCCGCTCCAGCAGTCGACCTCCGACTTTAACAAGTGTCTCCATGCTGTAATTAACTGCTCTGGTTAGAGTTCATTAAAGTCCGATCCAGGATCAGTTTCCCATAATCAGATTCTTATCGCACACATTACGTCTGGAATCCAAAACTGGCCATGGACCAGAGGAGAAGCACACTGTGTACAACAGACACTTTTACACATAATGCACTATGAATTAAGGAAAAGACACATCTGCTCTAAATACATGATTTTTTTCTGGTGCTTTTTCCTCCTTTCTCTGAACACACAGCAACTTATCTTTTTGCATGTAATTTTTTTTAAGGCATTAATCACATTTAGAACATTTTATAACACATTTAACTAATGTAATGTGATGCAACTGGCCAAATAATAATAATAATAATAATAAAAATAAAAAAAAAGTGGAGTTTTAGATGTTTATTATTCATTTAGTTAAGTTTAATTTTAATTTTAGACTATAGTATTTATTTTAAATTAACGGTAATATTTATATTTTCAGTTTTCATTTTAGTTTAAGTTTTAGAAATTATATTATGTTTTTGTCATTTTTATTATTATTATTTATATTTTAATATAGCTTTAATTATATTTTTTATTTTAGCTATAGTCTTAGTAATTTTTGTACTTAAACTATATTTTATTTTATTTACATTTTTTTAATTTTATTTAATTTTATTATTTAATTTGATTTTATTCACAGAAACTTGTGATTTTGGCAGCTAGATGGGTAAACAGATGGAAAATGCCGTATATGGAGGCACCAGAACAACATCTATAGACCAGAATATCATAAATATATTTTTTATTTTTATTTTTTTTTACTTGGACCAGTAAGAAAATGCCTAGCAACCCTCAGAAACTCCCTAGTAACCACCAAGAACACCCTACCAACTGCATAGCTACACTCTGGTAACACCCAGCATATGAAAAATCCGATATAACACATTCCCTGATGAATCATGAGCAATAAGACCAGGTGCATGTGTTAAAACAGGTCTATTTTGATTCTATATTGTCTTTAAAGATTTACCTCAGGCTAGATAATATGCACTTTTCTACCATTTCAGAGGGCAGTGGGTTATATTTATACATATGGCAGTTTCTTGACATTAGCGCCGCCCAACCAGCCCTCGCCCAGACAGACAGACAGAGAGACAGACACATATACACACACTCATGTCCATTCATTATACCTTATCTAGCCAGGGCTAACCTGCAACCCTGACACAGGATATCCTGCTGCCTTCATTACAGTGCCAGGAGTCATTACTCCACATCATACACATACATACACACACACACACACACACACACACACACCAATGGCAAAGCTAGCATCAAAGTCAACAGCGCAGTCTGGGCTGCCAATGAGGTGAGACAGAACAACAGCCATCTCCAGACTGACAGACATTATTAGAGAGGAAGTCTCACTCAATTTGCGGTCAGAGTAAGATAATAGTTCTGTGATACGTTTATAAAATGAAGATGTGTGTTTGTGTGTTTCCTGATGGGCGAATCATGTCATTCGGTGAAATACGTCACATTTGTAGGGCTCTGTGATTTCCGTGATGCAGAAAACAACACTTGCTGAACAAGTGTGTAATGTCACAAAATTTTGCAATTTTTGGATGAATAAAACAAAAGTAGGGCTGTTCAATTAATCAAATCGAGATATGGACTTGTGCCTGTGAATATTAAAGTGCAGCATTTTCACAATTTCATTTGATAAAATTATTGTCGTGTGACATACACACAGAAACTCAAAGGTCTTTACAACAACCCGTCAAAATAAAAGTTCAGTTTAACTTGAGAAATTGTGACAAAAATATATTACTGTTGTACAGCAGAACGTACTTCTCAAAGTAATGGTAACAACAACTACAACAACAACAACAACAACTATTTTGTTAGGACAATCACACACAATTATATATATATATATATATATATATATATAAAATCTGAAGACTAGAGTAATTGCTGCTGAAAATTCAGCTTTAATATCAGAGGAACAAATTATATTTTAAAATATATTAAAATATAAAACATTTTATTAAATTGTAATAATATTTCATATTACCGTTTTTACTGTATTTTTCATCACATGAATGCATCATTCAAAAGCATTAAAATACCCTGACTGACCCATATCTTGGAGTAGTGATTTTAGTTTTGATTAATTAGTTGTTTTTCTTCCATTTCTGTTGTAATTCTGCTATGTCTTCATCTCTTGTTAATTCTAGGGCTGAATTTACACATTTACCTCAGAAAAACATATTCGGTGACCATAAACTCATTAGTCAGATAGAAAATTAAACTGTAGAGGGTGGGCATTTTGCTACATATATGCACCAAATAACATATTCATTATACATTTTACTGTTCTTCAATGTTTCATTTATGTTTGAATAAATCCATCAAGTTTTTATGACAGCCACCATTGTTTATATTTAAAAAAAATTATATTGTATAGAAATATTATTATGTAATTGTAACTTTATTATTTTAAAAACTTCATTATGTTTAATTTTAACAAATCTGTCCATTTTAACCTTCAATGTTATAATAACGTAGTACCAACTGACTCTCATGTATATTTTACAGCACTAGTTGAGAGATTTTTTTTTCCTTTTGAAAATTTGGCATGTACTGTACCTTGTTAATTTTATTATATTTTAAAATAATAATTAAACTGTTGTTGTTTTATGCCTTAATTTGATTATAGTAACACCACATTTGAATTTGTATTCAATCATAAAAATAAGAAATCTAATAATCATAAATTGTTAATCATACATTGTTAAACTAAATAAGTTTCATGACTTCATGATTTCAATTATTAGACATGCTTTTTCATTACTTACTTTTAATTAACCATTAAAAAAAAAGGATTTGGATTTGAATAAAATAAAATAAAAAAATAAATTAAATTAAATAAAATAAATAATGAACTAACAAAAACAAACAAGCATTTCAGAGGGACAGAGAGAAGAGGACCATTAATCCTGTTTTTATTAATGTCACTGGAAGTAGTTGGATGTGGGTCTAAATGTGTTTGTGTTGCCAGATCTATCTCGTCATTTCCCCCCTCTCTCTCCAAAATCAATCCCAGACATGTATCAATAAAAGTCAGGCCACTGCTGCAGTCTGCAACCACAAACCGCCGTCCGCTTCAGGCAGACAGCAGCAGCTCTGCTCATCAGCTTGTGCTCTGTGACTATCACAACGCCCGATGAGTAATGACTTCACTTCACTGTCTCAGCCCAAAACAAGTCCTGCAAAACATGCAGATCCAAACCCGTGCAGCCGGACGGCTTCTCTCGTGTAAATGCAATGTCACGGAAAGCCTAAAACAACTTCCCCTCTGTCAAACAAGTCCATGAAATTCCTCCAGTGTGCCCAGAATTGTTTAATGATACTATTTTGCACCAAACACTTTTCATTTTCGAGAATAATTACACTGGAAAAATAAATGCAGAAGTTGCATGCAAAAGTTTAAAACTATCACCACAATTAGTCGACAAAAAAAACAAACAAAAAAAACAAGTCAAAGCACAGATATAATAAGCAACAGCACAAAAATGAATTATACTACAACATATTAGTCAAAACACAGCACAAGGAAGCAACAAGCCAAATGAAAATAGTCTGCAACACAACAAAAATAAATCACAATACAAAAATTAGCCACAACAGAATGGAAATACTTGTAAAAACTGTACAACCACAAAACTGATGGAATTTAAATTATGCTTTGATTCATTCTGCTTTTTTTTTAAAAATACAAATACATGAAAAAGTTTGGTTTCAGTATTTATTTATTTGTTTGTTTATATTTTTATTCCCCAAATACCATAACGGCTTGTAAACAATGTCATGTAACGTCACATTTACCTCCGAAAAACATATTCGGTGACCATAAACTCATTAGTCAGATAGAAAATTAAACTGTAGAGGGTGGGCATTTTGCTACATATATGCACCAAATAACATATTCATTATACATTTTACTGTTCTTCAATGTTTCATTTATGTTTGAATAAATCCATCAAGTTTTTATGACAGCCACCATTGTTTATATTTCAAAAAAATTATATTGTTTGAAAATTTGGCATGTACTGTACCTGATATACAGTATATCCAAAATAATCGATATTGAATCGAATCAAATTTAATTGGTAATCGAATCGCAAGCTTGTGAATGAGAATCGAATCGTGAAATTTGTGTCAAAACCCAGCCCTAGTTAATTCTGTTAGTATAGTGCTAGAAATCCTAGCTCTATTTTATGTGAAGTGTCCAAATAGTGTCTATCTAACACAAAACATCAGAACACAGATATATGCACAGTATTCATCGTGCTCATCTTAATTCATGAATCATTTATATTCAAAATATCCGTAAGGAAAAAGGCCATGAATTCAGTTCTTTGTTGTACTTTTACACCTAACAACAGCATCTGGAAAACCTCTTCCTTCACACACACTAAAATGTTTGTGGTTTAATCAGGTGTTTGTAGGTGGTGTGTGGGAAAACCTGGGTGATGGGGGTACAGGGGTGCATTGACAGTCCGTCTTCTTCACACACACCCAACACGCTCTAACACCCCAGTGACTGGCTCACTGTTTGGGCATGCAGGGCAAAACTTTCAGAATTTACTACCTGTTTCCCCCTGCGCTGTCATTACGAACGAACACACAACACAGATGTACCATTGCATACAATAATAAGAGCCATTACACACACACACACACACACACACCTTTGTAAATCTGCGAGGAGTCATAAAATTTATTAGCAAACCCCCTATTTGGCCGCTAAGCTGCGTGTGTGTGCGTATGTGGGAACGTCGAGCTGCAGTTTGTGTTTCACCGTCATAATTTCTGTGACTCCTCATCTTGCAAAGGCAGGCTCTGGTTAATTAAAAAGCGGGCGAGTCTGGTTGGCTGGCCGGACGCTCTCGTAAAAAAACACATCTGGGCTGCAATATGACTGGCGTAAGGTGGGGCGGCGCGTCATTGCCACTGTTGAGTGTACGAGCGCTCTGATAGCCTCACTGTCACTCTGAGAGTGAGACAGAAGCGTGATAGATTACAGACGTACAGTACATGCACAAAGACTCATGTACGACGGCCTGCGTCTCACTACCAAAACAGAGCTGCCAGACACACATGAAAAAAGACTTTATATCAAAAAAATGCAAGCCATTGCGCAAGGGCTGCAAGCATTACACTTTATTCCAATAGTCCACTTTAGACATTTTACCATCTATAAGTAACTTTGCAACTATCGACTAACTCTTATTAGAGTATGATAGGCTCTTAGGTTAGGGTTAGTAGAATAAGTTGACATGTCCTTGTTACTTATAGCTCTGTCATGACAACTCTTGGAGAGTTTAGCATGTTAATGTACATGACAACGTTAAAGGGTTAGTTCACCCAAAAAAGAAAATGTTGTCATTAATTACTCACCCTCATGTCGTTTCAAACCCGTAAGACCTTCGTTCATCTTCGGAACACAAATTAAAATATTTTTGATGGAATCTGAGAGCTGTCTGACCCTGCATAGACAGCAACGCAACTGACATGTTCCCAAGTCCAAAACCGTAGTAAGGAGATCGGTAAAATAATCCATGTGACATCAGTGGTTCAAACGTAATTATACGAAGCTACGAGAATACTTTTTGTGTGCAAAAGAGAAAAAAAAGACTTTATTCAACAATTCGTCTCCTCCGCATCACCCTGGTGCCATTTTGGAGAATATCAGCTGGACGTAAACAGCATATGCTGTTCTGTGTCAGCTGCGTCACACGGATACGCTGTTTCCGTTCAGATAAAATCACAAAAACGTAGGAAACGGATCCGGCGTGACGCAGCTGACACAGAATAGCATACGCTGTTTATGTCCTGCGGATATTCTCCAAAATGGCACTAGGGTGATGCGAAGGAGACGAATTGTTGAATAAAGACATTACTTTTTTTATTTTGTGCACAAAAAGTATTCTCGTAGCTTCGTATAATTACGGTTGAACCACTGATGTCACATTAATTATTTTACAGATCTCCTTGCTATGTTTCTGGACTTGGGAACATTTCAGTTGCGTTGCTGTCTATGCAGGTTAGACAGCTTTCAGATTCCATCAAAAATATCTTAATTCGTGTTCCGAAGATGAACGAAGGTCTTACGGGTTTGAAACGACATGAGGGTGAGTAATTAATGACAGAATTTTCATTTTTGGGTGAACTATCCCTTTAATGTGTTTGGTCTTGGCGGAATAGATCTGCTACATTGCTGCTGCTTCTGCGGCGGAGCAAGTACCGAGACTTGAGCATGTAAGAAATATTGCTGCTGCAAGCATAACATACATGAAACAACCCCATATAGCGTACATGAATCACCTCGTAGCAGATCTATACAGGTGGTGCTGGGGAAGGTGGAGGGTTTCTGAAGCATGCTGCAACTGCTACAGCAAACACTAGCTGAGTATTTGAATGATGAGAAGCAAGCTCATTGGCTGCTGATGTGAAAAGATACCAGTGTGAATTATGATGTGATTTTATGTCAGATTGAGTTAGAATCTATCGGCCTGCACCATCTAGAGTTTCATGACAGAACTTTGTATTTAGTAGAATCTCAGGACTATCAAAATAAAGTGTTACCACTGCACATTATCATTTGTCAGGTAAATGGAATGTAAGGTAAAAAAAAGATTTTGTAATGCTGAAGAATATTGCTGCAGGGATGACGTATTTTTTTAGCAGATTTCAGTCATGTTCGCGTTGGTCAAGCGAATTCGCCACACTGATTGGAAAAGCTGATTGGTTTGAAAGTGACTTCTGTGTGAGCAGTGCCTCATACATTTCAACGCTATTGACAATGGGCCTTTTTTACATGTGAAATGTCTCTGAAATTTCATTAATGTCACTGCGCTTTTACTTGTCTTGAAAAAGGCAAGTCGCTAAATGGGACTACCGAGGCTGTCGGGGACATTAATATTCATCACAGCGAATAGGAAATCTCACCTACTCACTAGTACACTTTCACAGCCTCGTTGTGTTAAAATAGCGCTCTTCTAACTCAAACTTTCAAGGAAAATGTTTTTTAATTCAAGACCGAAAGAGTTGTCGAAGCTTAATGGTGGAGCCGTAGGACTCATTTTCCTGTCTTGACCCGTCCTCTTGATAGCACAGCGGCTGGTATGTATTAAGGTTTGACAGCACTAGGCCCCCATAGACAGCCAGACAGATTCTGCTTACAGAAAAGCGGCCCATTATCAAAGACACTCAGATGGAAATACAACACGGATGGGAGGAGGAGAGGAGAGGCATAGGATGGGCCCCTGAATACTCATTTGGTCACTGTGGTCAACAGGACCAACCACACAAACTTTCTCAAATACACTCAACTGCATGATTTTCGGTATCCTTCATGTCCGTTTCATTGAGAAATGTGCATTATGCGCTGAAATTTAATACTAGAATCACTTGCTGTCTCTGGATCATCCACCAGTCTTTGCTAAAGTGGTGAGTAGGCAGTTTTACGCAAAGAAAGAAAAGAAGCTGGTGGTTTTGCAAAAAAAGATACATTTCAGACTGCACCTCCATAATGAAACCCCCTGTATGTAATTTATGGGTCCTCGTTAAGGCCGGCTCAGGAATGGCACTGTTGCATTATGCTCTCCTTCTTTACTGGCCGGCTTTGGAAGTCCGCGTTTTACGGCCGAGCTTTATGATATGTATTTAGGGCAATTAGGGAGGAGATATATTGACTCATTACGACAGAGCAGGTGCAGGGGGAGCGTGTGGCATGTATATAAATGCCCCACGTGGGGATTAGAGGCCTGCTTCAACTGCACAGAGACGCCACAGAGCGTGTCCTCTTGCCTTATGAAGTCCAGGGGGCCGTCGCAGCGTTTCATCTATGCCACAACAGGGCCACATTGCCCTCGTTTTCATTTCATGCCCAGTCCAGGCACTGGATCTGTCATGCGTTTGGTCATAAAGTCTAGTAGGACTGGAACATTACGGGTTGAAAACTAGATCAATTCATTGTAAATTTCACATTAAAACTTGACAGACAAAGAGAAATGTGTGCGATGTAGTGCATGTTAACAAGTATTTAAGCAAGTTCAAGTCTTGAAAAGTTAAATTGGAATACAATAATTCAATTTCATTTTTAAGAGCTTGCTTAAGCATTTAAGTCCCTCTATGATGTAAATTAAAAAGCAAATTTAAAAGAAATCCTACAAAATAATGTATTAGGAATAATGACAGACAAATAAATAAATAAAGTGACGTGACATGTGGCCAAGTATGGTGACCCATACTCAGAATTAGTGCTCTGCATTTATCCCATCCAAAGTGCACACACACACAGCAGTGAACACACACACACGGAGCAGTGGGCAGCCATTTTTTTGCTGCGGCGCCCGGGGAGCAGTTGGGGGTTTGGTGCCTTGCTCAAAGGCACCTCAGTAGTGGTATTGAAGGTGGAAGAGAGTACTGTATATTCACTCCCCCCACCTGCAATCCCTGCTGGTACGAGACTCGAACCCACAACCTTTGCATTACGAGTCCGACTCTCTAACCATTAGGCCACGACTTCCCCACAGCAGTAGTATGTTGCAGTATTATCACATAGCCTCATAATGTTTACATCCAATTATTATTTTGGAAGTAAATGTAGTTATTTTGAATTTATTTATTTATTTAGTAAAATATCTTAACTTTTGGCAATCTGATAAAATAATTGAATCAATGAAAACCTTAAAAATCAAGATAATATTATTTCCATTAATCGCACTGGAAATGAAAGGTCAAGTTGAGAACATTGCATTGTAGGATCAGTCTTATTTTAGTATAAACTACTACAGTTCCCTTTCACGGAAACTTCGAACTGCGTCCTCTAGGGGTCGCTATGGGGAACGCCTCGTCGTGACCCGTGTCTGAAGCATATATTGAAAAAACACCAACTCGTTGGCCGGCGACAGCCATGACGTCACTACCGGTGTGACTATAGTATAAATAGGTGCCGTGAGCACACATCATTCTCTTCTTCGTCTTCATTGACTGTTCTGTTTGAAGCGTGCATTTCTGTGGTAAGAGCGATCTCTATTCATCTCATTATGGCGAGCACTAGCAAAGCGT
>NW_015542333.1:141530-147931 GCF_001515605.1 Sinocyclocheilus anshuiensis | reverse complement strand
AGTTGGTACTTAGTGCTCGCCATGGTTCTGGCATGCACTCCCCTCAGCATGGTGGCGTGGGTGTATCGTTCCCCATAGCGACCCTTAGAGGACGCAGTTCGAAGTTCCCATGAAAGGGAACGTCTCAGGTTACTTATGTAACCATGGTTCCCTGAGTAGGGAACGAGACACTGCGTCCTCTAGGTTTCTTGCCATGCTGCGGACGCAAGCTTCAGACGAAGAAGTGAATGATGTGTGCTCCCGGCACCTATTTATACTATAGTCGCACCGGTAGTGACGTCATGGCTGTCGCCGGCCAACGAGTTGGTGTTTTTTCAATGTATGCTTCAGACACGGGTCACGACGAGGCGCTCCCCATAGCGACCCCTAGAGGACGTAGTGTCTCGTTCCCTACTCAGGGAACCATGGTTACATAAGTAACCTGAGACGTTTTTGTTAATGTTTTTTACAAAATTAGAAATAGATTTTCATATATTTTCTGCTTTTTTTTTGTTTTAGTTTTAGTACTTTTTGTCATTTTGATTAGTTTTTTTTTAAATGCATATGTAGGTTTAATTAAGTTTTAGTTTTTAGCTTTAGTTTATTTACTTTTTGTTATTTTAGTACTTCAACTTGAAACAAAATGAGAACGGTTGACCTTGGCAACTAGCGTAAAATATAAGTTTAAGTTTTTAATATTTTATTAAATTTCAGTTAATATTTAATTCCTTTTAAGTAATAAAAATGTGTTTTTTTATGGTTTTGGTTTTAATTTTAGTTAACAATAATAAACCTGTGTGACATACAGTATTCAATATGCAGTGTGTTCTGTTGTATACAACATTTGTTGGCAAATGTAGTATGTCATCCGGGTATTCCATGCATACAGAAAATTTACATATTGTGCACATTTTATATATTCTAATAATAAGATCCGTATGGTAGCATGTTATTTCAAACATAGCCTGTGAATTTCTTTCTCACTCTAAATTGACCCTCTTTTTTTCATTTGCATGCCTCATCATAAGATCAGGCCCATTATAAAATGAGTACATATAGACTCTGATGGCGAAAGCACTGAACTAAATTACTCTTAACTGTGAGCTCACACTGACTTTGAATAATGAGGCTAATCACGGCCATGCCCCCTATGTGCCAAGAAGGACAATGTGCAACACATGGGGTAAAATGACACGGCTTCTCTAATTGTGGCCAAGGACTTCAACAGCGATCTGTGGCCGTTGACTGCGGACGCGACCAGGAAACGACATCGGCCGGCGCTCATTGTGGCCTCTTCAACATTTTCATGACCGGATCTTGAAAAGAAATTCATTTGGCAATTATGAAAGCCAGAGCTTCACAGAGAGAATATAGCAAAATGTGATTATTATACAAATGACCAGACTGCTGTTCACTTTAAACATCAAGAGCAATTGAACAAGCAGAACTCACAGCAATCAGGAAACCGCAGAGCCAGTTCTGTTATTCAGATCAAATTGATCAGAGCTTTTAGACATTTTTACACAACATTTTTCACATTTTCAATGGCATTCAATAAACAGGGCCAGAACTTTTACACTTATTGTCCCTGACATAATGTCCTCTTTATGTTTGTTCAATTGTATTTTGATTGATTGATTGATTGATTGATTGATTGATTGATTGATTGATTGATTGATTGATTGATTGATTGATTGATTGATTGATTGGTTGGTTGGTTGATTGATTGATTGATTGATTGATTGATTGATTGGTTGGTTGGTTGGTTGGTTGGTTGCTTGATTGAAAAATGTACACCACTAGCAAGGGATATGCAAAATCCAGCTAGAATTAAAATTATTGAAAACAAACATTTGATCCATAATTTGACCCAAATTATTAGTATTATAGTATTGTTTAGTATTACAAAAGTTGGGCTAAACTTTTTAAAGTAGCCTTAAAGAATGGCAAAACCTTTTATGGACTTTTTGGTAATGGTATTTTTGTTACCTCCAGGAAGGAGACGGACCCTCTATAGCAATATATTGTATTATAGAATTTTATAGATGTGAGCCTGACTGAAGCTTCCTGCCAAGTGACCATCTACACAGAGCTTCTTCTGCATGCACTTTTTAGTCCAGTACAAGTCCTTTAAACTCTTTTGATATTGAAAGTTATCTAAAGATAAAAGGTGTCTATGTGCTGTTCAAATACGTAAAGTCTTCTCATGTTCATATATCTGGGCCCTTCTGCTGTAAAAAGAAAGGTTTTGTAGGGGAAATTGCTTTCTTTTGAAGAAGCTCTTGTGTTATGCTTTGAAGACTGTTTATCTGAAGAACTGTTCCAGTTGCCTCATCCTATAATTGAAATCCCTGTTATTGTCAGAAGGACTCAGCTGATGAAAAAGTTGCATAGTTGCCAGCCTTCCAAAGCCTCACAAACAACAGTGCTGCTCCTGCACTGTAGTGTTAAAGTAATGCAAGATGTCGAGATACGCTCATGCAGCAATGACATAATGGCAGTACAAATCAGACAATTGCAAAAGAACATTTCTCTGGCATTACCTTGGACACAAAATTAAACCAGTCCCCAGAAACCACATTGGTCCCAACTATTCCTTAACTGAAAACAGGCAAAAAATCTCCAATTCCAAACAACAATTTACAGGCGTACTCTGCGGCATACCTGCTCAAGATCAGACTGAATCTATACAATCAGTGGGCCAAATATTTCAAAGCCAGCGCAATTTCTCAAACTCAATTTGTAAATGTGCAGTGATATAGAGTAAACAGTTGAGTCAACGCTGGCAATCACATCTCCCTGGGCTGAAGAAGTGTTCGATTACGCCTCGCTTGGAGTTGCAATGAGATGGAGGATTTTCAAACGCACCTCGGTGATGCTAATTCATTCAAGACATTTACTTTTTCAATAATATGATTAGCCTGCATGCTAACATGCATTAGCCAGCATGTTCTGTACATCACCAGCTGAACTGAACAATCAAAATCTGAATAGTATTTCATATGTCCTGCTTTTGCACGTTCTCCACGGTTTGAAAATGTTCCAAAAATCTGACTTTTTGTACAAAATAATTCAAAGGCACACAATTAAATGATCCATGCCACAAACTTTTCTTTGTTTTAGATTATTCATATGCCCAGAAATTGTAGAAATGCCGTCAGTTTTTTGTGTGTGTGTTTGAAGGAATGTGTCCAATAATGGGACATAACAAGAATAAATAGGATCAAATGTAAGATAAAATTCTACCTGTATCATAATCAATATGCAAACTCATAAGGCCCCTCTCATGATCAAAACTTTGCTGAAAACGTTGTGTCTTTTGCTGTGAAATCTTTTATGAAGTAAACGTAAGAATAACTTTTATATTGTAAATAATATTTCAAGATAAACATACTGACTTAAGCAACTTTTTACTTGACTATCCATACTTAACCATACATACTGATTATGATATGAATTATGATATGAATGATTATGAAAATGCCTTATTCTGCATGATTACATTTTAGATCCCTTAATCCGACCCCATACCTAAACTTAACAACTACCTTATTAACTATTATTAAGCTGCAAATTAGGAGTTTATTGAGGCAAAATCATAGTTAATAGTTAGTTAAGTGTGACCGAAAATGAGAACAATCATCTCCCAATCATCATTGTATTTCATTGCATTATATGTTTTGCCCCCACAGTAAATACAGAGCTTTGATCATAAAACTAAGCATTTAAATATAATTTTACTAAAACATATTATTGGAGATACTGAGTAAAAACTGATATTAATAAGCTTTTATGTAAGTAGTCTGCTATATTATTATAAAGATCTAATTGATTTACATTACAAGCTATCAGAATTTCAAATGTAGTTTAAAATGTAGGTGTTTTTTCCTTCTTGAATGTGAGATCAGATCAATATTCAATACTATATGAACCATAAAAGCCGGATGTATCAAACATGATACTAAACGAAAGACACAAATGCAAACTATTTTTGAATGTTTTGTCTAAGGTTCAATACACCTTTACATTAAAAAGAGAGAGATTATTTCATATGTCAGACTTTACCGAATTAATGTATTGACCAAACCATAGACAAAAAACTTCTGACTGCAGCTCAGTGACCTCCAACAATATGAGACCAAATCAGAGAACTCAAACACGCACATGAACACAACCCTCAGCTGCACCGCAGGCTGTGAAAGCATCTGAAATATAAACAAAAGTCCAGAATCACTGGACCTCTGTGCTTTCTCGCCGTGCCATTGGTTAACCCGGCCTCTCCCGACATACAGGCCCTGCGGTGTAGTGCGTAATTGTAAAGCTCCGCTTTATTAAGACTGGAGGAGACTTTAAACCATTGTTTAAAGTCGGACGTTTAATATTTCTCAGCTTGCTGGCATGCCGTCAAGCCTCAGACAATAAAGCTATTGAGTTCAGCTGTACCTCTGACTTAATTCATCCGAAGCGCTGGTTTTAGCACCTTTTCTGTTCTCGATTTCAGCAGCAGAAGCTCGGATCTCCCCCATCTGACGGTTGCCGTATCATATATCACACCGAGGGAAAGCTCCTCTGCCCTGATCTTGAGAAATGTTTACGGCTACCGTTGGCCTTAACCTCCAGGCCCTCTGGCCTCAACCTTCACCCTCACTAAAGACTCGGCCCCCTCTGCCCCCCTAGCCTATGATGGATTCTCAAAGAGACTCGGCCGCTGAGGGGGCCACTATATCTGACAGCCCTTTTAATTAAGCCACACATCTAATAAAGGAGGTGAGCCATTTGCTCATTGTTTAACGCAGTATGGAGAACACACCAGTCAAGCCCCAGGACGTGCATTAATTCACCTCTCGGATTGGGAACGAGGAGGGCTGGATGGGGGCTTAATGTATGGACGCCACAGTAACGGGCCTGACAGTAATGGCCGATTCTTGTGCATTAGGATGATTGCGAGGGCCAGGCGCTTTCAGACAAACCAATCCACCACGCGGAGATGCAACAGTCACATGATCGGGCTCTCAGGCCCATTAGAGACAGCGGGAGAGCGGGCTGGGTAATCAATGGGTGTGGGTGTGCGGGATGGAGGATGGGGGCAGAGGGCTGGAGTTTGTGAAGAATTCGAGCAATATTAATCTCTTTCTGTCTTGAGTCCTATTCCTCTTGCCACATATTACAGTACAGTGACACTTGATTTTCTCACAGGAACATTCAGGACGCCTGTTATTACATGGTAGCAGTACCTTGTTAGGCCGTTTATATATAAAAAAAGAGACTTCATACTGTCTGAAGCCTATAAATATAAGGATATTCGAAATGCAACTCCTAATTCCTTAACCATGGCATTTGGTGTTGATTGTGATGAATTACACATTTTAAAAGCATCACCATGAATAAGAACATATTATAATGTGTGTGGCTAAAAATCTCTGCGAAAATGAACAAATGGTTATAAGGTATCTTTATTACATTGTTATATATGCATTATGATGCATTAATAACATGTTTATGCGTTGTGTGACAATTGCTGAAATGTACACTTATTTTTAAAAATATCTACTCAAATGTCTGTCTTTTTATTTTTTAAATTATTTATTTTTATATGAATGCCTTATTCTGCATGACCATATTTTAGATCGCTTAACCCGACCCCATACCTAAACTTAACAATACCTTACTAACTATTAATAAGCCAGAAATTAGGATTTATTTATTTTTTTCTTTAAGTAATGTCAGTCAAGCAGGCATGGTTATTGGCAGATACATCATAAGACGTTGATATTTGGTAAAATTTTGGTTGCGACGTCGGGTTACCAAAATTCAATGTGAATTCAACTTTTAATGTCAATGTTAAACTGATGTCCAATACTGACGTCAGCTGACGTTGATATTTTGTTGTGTAACCAAAATCCAATGTTAAGTCAACGTCAAATATTGACGTCAAACCGATTTTCATTTTCAACCAAAATGCAACATCTGTCTGACGTCATATCCAACGTCAAGCTGACGTTACATAGACGTACGGTGCCTGCTGGGTTATAACATCTTATATTTATAAAAAATCCTTTCATAAATGTAATTCCTATGTAATCAAGGTGGACATTCTGGATTGGTGGCTAACAACAAATAGTTAGTCTACTAAAAAAAAAATACTACAAAGTTAGTCATCAATTTCACAGATACTCAAACTCACAGTTATGGAGATGAATGAATATGTTTGATACCATGACTGCTTTCTGTTGATTTTTTATTAATTTTTTTGTAAATTTCCATGTATCACCATGCACGTACTATGCATGTAAGTACACAGGATCAGTCACATATTGTTTTGATTAATGATGCGTCATGTATATTGTCTATTAATTATTAGCTGTGCAGGCTGGGTCAGTGGCAAATGAAGTCAAAGTTGATATTGTTTGAATTTTGGAGGT
>NW_015542333.1:139274-141494 GCF_001515605.1 Sinocyclocheilus anshuiensis | reverse complement strand
CCCCCCCCCCCCCAAAAAAAAGTAGCTGCTAAATGATGAAGTAACTGAATGTTTTATATTATCATGCTATTTCACTATAAACCATAAAAATAATCTGTACTTCTCCTCAGAGCTGTTTTGCGCTAAAGAGCTACTGATGAAAAAGCACCGTGTGTCATTTTATTCCGTAATTAACTCAGCGGGGAGACACGAGTTAGCCTCTGGTCACTGAGTCATTAAAACCACCCATCTCTGATGACTCAACTAACGAACGAGCTGTGCATTTAGCCGGTTAGATAACAACGGTGTAAACTAGCAAACAGTGCTGTGTCTGTGTATGACGCAAAATAAATTTGAACTTGAAATTAAATTTAACAGCCTTGACCTCTTTTTATGTTTCTATCTTCTATCTAATCCAGATTTAACATGGAAAAAGTGCTATTTATTAGAGCTCCAGCTAGCTGTTCTACTTAAATGTACCTGGCAGTAGGCTGCATGCTAATGGTGCGGGCTTGTTTGTTTTTGTGTTGTTTTGTTCCCTGGCACAGCTGAGAACTGGCGTGCGTGTGTATCCTTTGCTGACTGAACTGTTGCGTTGTTTTGTGCTGTGAAAATAGTCTGAACCTCTAGAGAGAAATTAAACACCCGTAAGAGCTAATGCATCCACGCGTGATGAGCTACAGTGCAGCAGATGCTTGAAACACACAAACACAGAGGCAGAAATAGCTGTAACCTATCTAATTGATCAACTGACTGATTGATTGGAGAATTGAGTGCTGACTTACAGAATAAAAGAGAAAGAAGTGGGAGAGCGAGCAGGTTCGAGACCCCCAGCAGGCCTGTCTAAGATCAGAGTTCACAGGTTATCACTCAAGCTCTCAGTTTGACCTCATTACCTAATGTGGCGGCATCGGCTACTATCTGACTCTTACAGCTGTTAGCACCCCAGCTGAGCATGTGTGTGTGTGTGTGTGAGCATACTTTACTGAATTCAATGACAATTGTGCTGTTTCAATAGAAATCTAAACACTCTTAAGAAGGCGTGATGTTATGACAGTATCTAGTGTTTGTGTCAAGATTTTGCTTTACCGCAATAGATATCAGGTTTGCCTTCCATTATTTACAAGTAAGAGCAACCACAATACACATGTAATGCAAAAATATAGAGTGGCAAATTGTTCCAAACAGTGAAGACAGAAGTAAAATTTGTTATTAAACGAGTGTTTTAGGCATAACGCAATGTTTAGTTATTTACTGTTGCCAAGGAATGTTGCAATATTGCATTTATAAACAATTTAACAGATATACAGACATTATACTTGGACATAGGTGTGCCAGCGTCTTCTAATGCAGCTTATTTCAGAAGGTATGTGCTAAATGTGTTAAATTAACCCTTGCATTAGGTTACAAATCTAGGTATGATCATTCTAATAGCATTCAATACAATTCACCAAAAAACAATCTTAATATTAAATAAATTAATAAATAATAATAAAAATAAAATTTATTATTTTCACACATTCCAAAATAATAATAATAATAATAATAATACTGTTATAAACAGTGTTGTAAATATTTGTTTTCTTTTTTTTTGTGCTTTCAAGATCAAACAGTAGAGCATGGTGTTAGCAATGGCAACATCATGAATTAATTTACCAGTGAACTGAACATGCATGAAATTATAAAAATGTTCACATTCAATGCAGTGTAAGCTTTTTTTTTTTGGATAATTGTGTCTGCCAAATGCATAAATGAAAATACTCTAGTTGAGAAACTGACATAACAAAACAAATAGAAATTTGATATGCACATTCCAAAACACAGAGTGTCGACACTTTGCATGCATGTTCATTATACTAAATGGAAAAAAAAAAGTTACAACATTGAAAAAAAAAAAAAAAAAAATGTAATATCAAAATCGCAACTTTAAATAAAACTAAATTGTATTTAGATATTCACTGACGTTCCCTTGTCCAACGCCCAGGTTATGATGAAATAACCATGTTTTAATTGTGTGTTTGTGTATCTACCTTTTGTGCATGTGTTTGTGTGTGTTTGTTATACTTCGCAGTGCTCGTGTGTCGATTTTACGCTCATCTATGCTTGTTCACCGGTGCGTATTTATGTGATAGGATAATTACATTCTCAAAGCAAGGGCACGATTATTGCCCTATGGGTTCAGTTTTGTGAACCCACTGCCAACGTCGGGGCTGATGCGGAGGCGTGAAGTAAACAATTCAA
>NW_015542333.1:136652-139219 GCF_001515605.1 Sinocyclocheilus anshuiensis | reverse complement strand
ATCACACACACACACACACACACACACACACACACACACACACACTAAACTATGTACTCCCACAGTGAGAAGAATTCACCCGAGCAGCTAATTTGGACTAAACATGTTTCTATGCAAATGAGAGACACAAAGCATGCTGATTAATGAATCACATAAAGCTCAAACACACACTCACAAACACACAGGTGACACGGGTACAACAACGCTATGCTAACGGCTCACACGGGGCTCATAACTAAACAAAACTAATTAAAAAAGTATAACAAGAGGATGAGTTATTACTGACAGCTGGCAATGTGTGTGTGTGTGAGAGAGAGAGAGAGGGAGAGAGAGAGAGAGAGAGAGAGAGAGAGAGAGAGAGAGAGAGAGAGAGAGAGAGAGAGAGAGAGAGAGAGAGAGAGAGAGAGAGAGAGAGAGTAAGGGGAAACTTGACCCCTTCCTTTCATCTGTTTTGTGAGCTTGGTCCACACAGACACATTAGCTATTAGCCATTAGCGACACAAGGCCATTACAAAAAACACTGCGGTCCAATAAGCATCTAAATGCCAGCTCCCATTAAATTATGATACGGTAAACAAGGAACTTTTCTGAACAATACCACTGAAACTCGACAGAATAAAAACACTAAAGAAATCCATCAGGGGCGGTAAACAATAAAGCAAGCGTTTGTTCGAGTGGTACAGTGGCGGTACATTGATCCTCACAGCAGAGCAAGAGGAAAAGAGATCACCCCGCTAGGCCAAAACGCGTAGCTGTCTAATGGCAGCATGCCAGATCCGTAGCCTAACAGCGTCTTCTCTAATAGTGTCTGTTTCAGTGTCCCGCTATCATCTGACTATTCATCTCAGGAGCCGCATATCCCCGCTGTTCTTTACAAAATGCACACGCGACCTTAGCGCGTTTGCACAAATAGATGCATGCAGACAGCAAACACATCGCCGGCATCTGCTAACATTTACTTAATAATTTAACACCATGCTGCCGTCAATAACATTTTCATAAGAGAGAGGAGAGCCGGGTGGAGTATAAAGTCAGAGAAATAAAACAATTGTAGGATCGATGGTGCAAAAAATTGGTTTATTGAGTGCTCTATCTCACATTTCCCTGCAGACACGGACAAGAGAATGGAGCACACGCCGCCAAGAGAGACGGGGGGAAAAATAAATGAGATTATTGATGTTACACGTCAAAAATAATTGCTCAGATTTCTGCTCAGAGGAAAGAATAAGATGCTGATGGATTTGTTGATCCATGAAAAGGCTTCATTTCACAGGTGGGCAGAGGAGTTGGAACCTTTCACGTTTTTTTTATTTTTTTTATTTATTTTGACCCCAGGAGTGTTTACAGGTACATGTGGTTCCTCAGTATGTCTGATGGCTAAAATCTTTACTTCCTCAAATGGAATTTCACTGTAACGGATAGGAACGCATGGAGCCTAGGGACAGAGTAATGACTTGATTAAGTAGCGGCCGTATTGTGATGTTCTGTGTTTTATTTATTAAGTCAGTGTTCATAGTGTAACAGCGAGACATTGGACACATCATGCATTCTATTTATGCCCATGAATGAACCTGATCCCCAAGTTTAATTCAAGTTTAATCCAGCTAATTTGATCTAATTTAACAGTGGTGCAATATCGTCCATTTAAATGAACTGAGATAACGCCATCCTTCTCAAAATAAATGAACTGATAATCAGTGAGGAATGAACAAATTATGTACGCTAATTAAAAGTCAGTCAATCGTATTAATAAAGGCATATCCTAGAAGTAATCATAAAAAGCACATACACTAATGACAGAAAATACTCTCCACCATTGGTTTCATGTTTTGTACTGAAGTGTCTCAGAAAACAGTTCACAAATGCAAGTATCTTTTGAGTTCAAACTGGTACAAGAGGCGCCAATAATTTTGAACAATCTTGAGCTGAAGTTTAGTTAAACTGTCAACTTAAAGTTAATTAAACTGTCAACATTTTTGTAGGCAGCTTAATAATATCTGATAATAACACAATCGGTTTAATGGCAAAGACATTTGAAGCAAAATCTGTAATTTCTTTGAATTCTGACATTTTATTCTGCCACACATGCAAAAACGCATATTAAAGGGTTAGTTCATCCAAAAATGAAAATTAGGCTGTGTTTTACTCACCCCCGATGCATCCTAGGTGTATATGACTTTCTTCTTTCAGACGAATCCAGTCGGAGTTATATTAAACATTTTCTTTGATCTTTCAAGCTCTATCGTTGCACTCAGCGGGTGTTGCAGTGCTTCGGTTCAAAAGACCTGAAATAAAATGCACCCTTCCATAAAACAAAGTGTCTCACACGGCTCCGGGGGGTGAACAAAGGCCTCCTGTAGCGAATCGATGCATTTTTGTAAGAAAAATATCCATATTCAAAACGTAATAATCACTTGAATCTAGCTTGCGCTCACAGTTGTAAACGGAAGCAGTTCCGGGGGAATGACGTATGAGATCAGCTTTGCGCATGCTCTGCTTAGAAGTGACGGACGCGGAGAGATCTAAACAAAACAACGGTCACTAATTAGAAGTACAAAACGAGGATT
>NW_015542333.1:120531-136521 GCF_001515605.1 Sinocyclocheilus anshuiensis | reverse complement strand
TTGTAAAGAAGAATGTCGGAGGATTTCGATATAAGCCAAGAGGAGACTGGTTTTCCTTTGCTAAAGTAAGGAAACTTTGCTTCTTTTGATCCTGTAAACAAACGTTGGTTTTCACGAGACTCACCGGCGCATGCGCAAAGCTGACCTCATACGTCGTTCCCCCGGAGCTGCTTCCGTGTACAACTGTTGGCGCAAGCTACATTAAAGCCATTATTACGTTTTGAATATGGATATTTTTCTTACAAAAACGCATCGATTCACTACAGGAGGCCTTTGTTCACCCCCCGGAGCCGTGTGAGACACTTTTTTTTTATGGAAAGGTGCTTTTATTTCACGTCTTTTGAACCAAAGCACTGCAACACCCGCTGAGTACAATGATAGAGCTTGAAAGATCAAAGACAATTTTTAATATAACTCCGACTGGATACGTCTGAAAGAAGAAAGTCATATATACCTAGGATGCATCGGGGGTGAGTAAAAAACAGCCTAATTTTCATTTTTGGGTGAACTAACCCTTTAAGTATAATTGGAGTTCAAGCATTAACATCTGTGTTTGCATACATATTTTCAGTATATTTATGGCCTAGTTGAACCAGTGCCTAAAACATCACCCCCACCCTCCAAACATCACTATTTTTGTTTTCTTGGACGCTTTAAGAGAAAAGAAATGTCACATTCATTAGCATGACTGAGTTAGAGTCATGGTTGCACCAGCATAACTTTACAAAACTAACCTTAACATTTGCTTCACACGTTGGTCGAAAAGAAGGAAAGGGGAAGAAACAAAGTGGGCATTTCAAAGGACATTTTAATGTTGCGTGTCTTTAAACTGTCGGCTCCGACTCTCTGATCGTGGTAGGCTGCAGTAGTTTAGGGTAGTTAAACTTCTAAGCATAGAGTATATCTGTGGGTCCCTGCCAGCACTGATGTACAATAGGCAGTGTCGGGCGATTGAAATTCACTCCGGCTTGTCCCCGCTCTGTCCTGAAAGCGATCTGGGCTGAGGGGGAAGATAGGCGCTGACCCACTGGCCTCTGAGCTGGCCATTTGAGCGCCCGTCTGAATGAAAACGGGCCTACGTCACACACGGCACACACACACGCAGCGGCCTCATCAGATAGTGTTTCTACAAGCTAAATGGCTCCAATGCTTGGACACTGTGTGTGGCATCGATGGACACTCTTTAATTTGCCGCCTTCAAATAGAGCGTCGGCAAGTGTCTCTTTTCCACATTGCATTTTTTTAAAACCTTGGCATTGAAACAGTTGCTAGTGAGAGAAGAACTTTTAGCTATTGCACAATTGTGCGGACTCTATAACAATCATATTCATTGGGTTTTCTTTAAATATAAAGCATCTGGAAGCAGTCCAAATACAAGTTTGAAGAATTACTGTAAGAATTTCCCCCAATGACTAACATCAAGTGTTATAACCACAGATCTGTTGGACTCTAACTATGGAAAGCTGGGCATAAACACAATAACAAGCAGCCACTGAAAGAAAACTCAAATGGTAAAGAGGAATTCCACCTGAGAACAGACATTGTAATAGAAAGCAAAACAAAGACAGCAGTGCTAATTTACAAAATTTGCAGCATGTAACACCCTTGCATGTCTCCCCATTTAGCTCTACACCACAAATAGCCTTTGCAGCCGCCTATGGAGCGGTGAGTAAGTGTGTGTGGCGAGGAGATAACTTTACAAGCCTCATCTCGATGGCCAAATGTTTCCAGGCCTCGTGTTCTGCTCCCGGGGGCACTTCCTAGCCCTCTCGGCTTACCCGTGAAGGGGGCACGGCGTAATCAGATCGCAGTGGTCGACCATTGTCTCCCGTCGTGAATCTCATCTTTTCAAGCTGACCGTTTTACTATGGAATCTGTAAAATAATTCGGCCAGACCTACCTCTCGACTCTGAAGTCAGTAAATAGCTGTCATCAAAGTGTCTCAGTGCGATAATGCTGCACAGATGGGGATGAGCTTATTCAGAATTTTGAGAGTGGATCTTTGCTCTTCCAGTCTTTCTCTCTCAAATAACGATTGTTGTAATGTATAAAAAATGTATAAAAATCAATTTTATTTCTCAAGAAGAGACTGTGAATCAGAATAGACTGAATTTAGTTATTGAGTATGTAAAAAAAAAACTGTGCCCAAACTGATCTCCTTGCAAAATTTTAGGTTATATATTTAAGTTAAGTTTAGTTTAAGTGTAAATGCTTATTATTTATTCTTTGGTGAATTAAGTCTTTTGGCCAGTAGAGGTGCTAGGCTGTCTGTCTTCAACAGGACTCTATGGCCAGATCTGAGCATAACAGCTGCAAACAGGCCCAATGCATTGATCTGTTTCACCTTGAGAGTGAAGATCAATGCTATTGATGCCCACCTGGAGTTTTTCTCCAGTTCATTTGTCATACTCACTCAATATGTCAGCGTAGTGAGAACACTATGTTCACACGCAACTCGTTCACAGATGGTGAAGCTCCACATCAAAACCAGAGCGATTATAACCTCTCTCACTCTGCGTCGCCTTTCCCCTCTCTGTTTCTCTCTCAGCCTCTCTTGCACGGCCGTTATTGACATTTTACCTCTAACCTTCTCTTTTACACTAACTTTAATGCGGAGTCTGTTATCAGATGCGCTGAAGGTGTGGAGTTTCAGCTGCCCTCCTCCTCCTTTTCTCTACGTTATTCATCCCTTCTTCCTGTGCTCTGAAAGTCAAGCTTCCCTTTACAAAACCCCATGGCCTTATCTTCCTGACCCTCCTCCCTCCCTTTCTCAAGTCCTTCTCTCCAATCCCCCCTGGCAGTCAGTAGACCGGTGCCCCCCTCTCCCGGGACTAGCCATGGGCACAGGGGCACAGCACTCTGCTGCTTCTGAGGAGTGGGATCACTGATCAAACCGCGGGGCCAGTCCCCCAAGGGACGCAGTATTTACTGCGGCACTGTTCCGACATAGCTGATAACACAGAGGGTGAAGCGCCGCCACATGCACCGTTGCATACTCTATAGATCTGCCAGTCCTCGCCTGCAATTTCTGAAGGCAAAAAACTTTCTTTAAACGCGGCTAGAGAGTTAGTACTGGTAAAAGGACAATTCTCATCAGAATTGTAAGTAACAACTGCTGGAACAGCATAAGTGTGCATGGTGAACATGAGCAGTCCCACAAGATCATAGAGAAAGTTTAGAGAGGTAGGGAGAAGAATAAATGGGTAAATACTTTCTAGCTTTACCAAGTGCTGTCTTTGCTTGTCACCTGGGCCAAGCATATCTCCAAAATATCAGACTCTGGCTTGCAATTGAAGTCCATAATTCCAGGATAGTACATAGCATTTCCGCTAAGAATTGTACCATTCCACACTCAAGGATTACACCAGATTTTTACAGCACAAAGCTATAGAATAGCTACAGAATAGACATACCAGAGCATTATAACTTAAGTTAAGACATTGTTTTGGGGTTTTGATGGGTATGAGGTTCTGGAATGGGACACAGGACAGAGCCACAAGCTGGGTGGGTGGTCAGATATCAGTCATCTTGGCTGGCTCAGAATTCAATATCGTTCTGTCTGCAGGACTCTTACATCGTCACCCCAGTGATAGGGATCACAGGCAGGGAAAGTAGTGGGGAAACACAGAGCTTTTAAAGAGGCCCTGAGCTCCTCTCTCTGGCCCCTCAGCCAAAGTCAAGAGGTGCCTCCCTGACTCTATAATGTAACTTAAATTTCACTTGAATTAATTGCATTGGATACTACAATGAGAGTAAATCATTAATCCTGATAGATAGACGTTTTGCCTATCCCTCACCCCTGAACACACAGTGGCTCTATTTGAGGAACAGGTCAGTAAATGAACTGGACTAGAGTTTGTCTGAAAGAGAATTGTGTATGAGAAAGATAGAATGACCGGAGAGATAACTATAGTAAACTAGGAAGGAGGGGGCAGGTTCAATAACGGAGTAGAAGGGCTGTCTTCTCCACTTTTTGAGGAGAGGATGTCGACTGGAATGCATCCACCGTAGTGGGATTGCCTTTCCTTTTCCTTTTTTTTTTCCCAGCGTGGCCTTTTGTCCGAGGGGTCTGCAGGTGCTCAAGAGGGCACAATATCCCCATATTCATATCCTGAATCTATTCTGATGCCAAAGCCCCGTCCCAGTGGACAACACCTGCTCCTTCGGCTGTATCAGCCTCACACAATGCCTGTTGTTCTGGCCGGTACATTCTCATCCATCCCCACATAGCCAATCAGTGTCTGAGACCGAGAAACGGCCTGAGACTAGAGTCCTTTCAAATTACACCCCCCTACCCAACCGGAAAGAGCATCCTGTATCTTGGTTCCCATCGATGCGAACTGCCGGTGATATTGAATGCGAAGTTTGATGCCAATTCAGCTTAGACATTTTTTTTTTAAATGAACACTCTAGAGTTCTTTATAGGTGTCTATTGGTTTTACTCTTTTATTTGACCCTTGATCTGGAAATTTCCTTCAAGTGTGATACTAAACTAGGCAATAAAGAAAAAAAAAATACTTTCACTGACATCCTGAACTTATCCGGAGCTCTTCAATTGTAATCACAGGTTAAAGCAGGCACGGAACGCTGCCCGCTGCCCATCTCGACCGACAGTAATTGTGGTGATTTCATATGCTAACGCGGAGCACTCCATCTTTGTGCTTCTCCATGGTGACGAGAGGTGTCAGATCAGGCGTGAGGTGGCTGGAGATGCCATTACCTAAAAATAAGGTACAATTTGGTTGTCACAAGGTTGCCTATAATCTCGCCCCAGATCTGCAGCTCGGGCTGCCTGGCTAAGCTGCAGGGGCCACAGGCCAGGCCTCCGGTGAGAGAGAGGTTAGAATAGCTGGGGTGGGGGTTTGAGAGCTAATTGAAAGCTGATTCCTGTCAGGAGCTCCTTTCTCTCAGAGACAGAGGGGACATTGTGTCCCTCTGAGCCTGAGTGTGGCCTCAACTGCTGCCAGAAACCCACCTTTTTATCCATGAGACAAAACAGAGACCCCCTCCTTCCCTCTTCTCTCTCTGTTGGACCTCTCTGCTGGCCGATGAAAGGGGATATATTAGGAGGGTAATTCTGAGAGGGAGATAACTGCAGGACAGGATGAAAAATGCTGTCTATCTGCAGGATGAGGGACTCAGACCATGTCAAAACTACAACTTTAGGGCTCAACAGGCCTTTGCGAGTTTGCCAAGGATAGCCAGCATCTAATTGAGTTCTTTGGCCTCTCCTCTAACTGGGCAGGTTACAGTACAGCGCAGGAACCTGTTTAAATCTAACGCTGGGAACGCGCAGGCCTTTTGGAATGCTTAATATTAAGTTAAAGGGTTAAAAAAATTTGCTCAGAGGTTGCTCTTTCCTGGAAACATAATTGAGTTCTCAGTTATGTTTCATTAAATTGATGGGTCACTTAAAATTCCTTAGCAGAAATAAAGACTGCAGAGGAGAGACTTCTTGTTTCTTAGAAGAAATTAGAAGAATTAGAAGAAAAATCTAAGCAGTGGGTGACTCAAGCAAACGTCTAAGTTTTATCTCCTGATTTATATAATTTCTTTGCCATGGGTAGCTACAATAAACATACAACTATTCAAAAGCAATGCACATCATTTGGTGTAAAGTTAAGAACAGGGCCAGAATCATAACAGCCTCATGGAGGTGTGCTCCTGCAGAAGGGTTATCTGCAGCGTTTGGGGAGACAGGCTAATTTCTTGCAGCTGCAGTAAAGGGAGGAAGAAATGACAGATTTACTCCCTTTTTAAACACCAAGGACAGCTTCCGTCTCCATGAGCTGTCAGGGGGGCCTTGTTGGAAGGTTTCCTGTTGCTGGATACCAGTCACTGTGATCTCTTTTTATGACACTTACATGCTTGTTATATCTATGTTTTTGCCTTCTTACTAAAGCTGAAAATAAAATAATCATAATAACTAATTATAACTGTGCATATTACATTTTGAACATATTACTATTTACAGGCACTCTTTTTTTTTTTAAATCACACTGATGATGATTTTTACAAATTGGTTTAAAAAATATATATAAAAAATGCCTCTCACAAGTACATTGAAATAAGTACATGCACACAGACTCTGCATGTGGGAGACACTCACAGAGATTTCTAGGTTAATCTGTAGAATAACATTTGAACAATGGGTCATTTTAGCTAAGTGCACTACAGCACTGAACAGCTTTTTTCTTGACTGGGACATTGGTGCACTAACACAGATAATGCATTGGGAGAGTGTGCACTTGATATATGCTATTAGTGTTAGAATGTGTCTATGCATTGAAAAGTAAATTGTATTTAAGACCTAAATGTGCATATATACACCCGTATGTGTGTGTGTGTGTAACACGGGTCAGAGCGCAGTGGACAGCCAGACTGTTGCGCTGGCGTCACTGCCACTGAAGCCAATCACTGGCAAATCCCCAGCCAATTTACAACAGTGGAGGACACGGGGCCTTACCCCATAAAACATATTAGCTCATAGCTGCTTAAATTTGATACTGCAGTGACTACGTAGAGGCTGCTTGTAAAGCTCTGCTGTACTGAGAGAAAAAAAGTGCACCATAACCTCATTAGCTGATGCAGCATATTTTACATGAGTATGATTTATGAATGCTGGCATGTCTGTTTTGTAGTGTGAGATGGCGCATATTGAGAAAATGTGGGAGGGGTGTAGGACAGAGTCCTATAGTCCCTGATAATTAAACTTTCAAGATATGTGGGAAAAATCATACAAATATCAGTGAAATAATAGTTCCTCTAATGCAGTTAATTTTCTGAGAGTTAATGAACCATCATAAAATTAAAGCAATAAATAAATACATATTTGTAAAAATATAACTTAATGTATAAAAATATACTAAATATAAAATAATATATAAAGTTCCTACACAGTTACTCAATTATACTAAATTGTACTATATCAGACACTAAATGTCAATCATCAACAATAAATTCTATAAGTATATAATTTTTATACAAAATTGTAGTTTATTATATTATATTATATTATATTATATTATATTATATTATATTATATTATATATTATTACAGTTTTGACTTTAATCAGCTCTTTTAAGTCGATTAGGCATTTCAGTATGTTGTGAAATGTCCTGGTTTGTGCAAGAGCCTCATATGTGTGCAAGTGCTCCCAAGTTTCATCTTAAAGGATGATGTTATTGTCCAACGGAGAACCATAAGTGTAGATGTCTTTGAGTGTGCGAGAAAGAGGGGAGAGTAGCCTCTACTCCCTCTGCGACGGACCTCTGTGGCATATATTTGGACAACCGAATAAAATCAGGTAGAAAAACAAACCCTGTTGGCCCTGATAATGTGTTGGCTTAGAGCAGAGTAAAGCACCAGAGTGAGGTCAGCACACATGTGTTCCTGTCTCACTTACTACCACCGCATTCCTGAAACCAATGCCATACTAACTTCCAATGCCATACTAACAAATGATCAACTTATCAATACGTCACATTACTGGCATTAACTTCACTCTTACACTTCTGCCACTTAACCTGCAAACCAGTTAATTGCAGCTTCAAGATTCTGCAATTGTGACTTATGCTGAGCTACTGATGTTCACACAATTTCACATTGTGTGAACTCTGCCATTCACAGATTTTACAGTGCACCCACCCAACAAAGGGAGAACAGGTAAATCTGGAAATAAACACATATCCACATTAGACAGAAAGTCGGTTACACTTTATTTCGATGTTCCCCCAACAGACATTCTACTAACTATAAGTAACTTTGCAAGTACATGTCATGAGTACATGACATGTACTTGCAAAGTTACTTATAGTTAGTAGAATGTCTAAAGTGGACTATCAAAACAAAGTGTAACCAGAAATCTATATTGGTTTGCAACAATGTAAGCAAGAAAAGTATGCTAAATGTTTATTTTGCATTAAACTGTTCCTTTAAGATGCGTAAGGAGATACACACACACACACACACATAGAGAGACAGAGAAAGTGAGAAATCCCCTTCTCTGAGACAGAGCGAGGTCTTTATCTGTGTGGTCCAGCTCGCCTTTCTGCAAGTCCTCTGCCGCTCAATGCCGCCTCTTGTTCTCTGTCCAGTGGATAAAAGCGTGCATGAAGTCCGATACGCTCCCATGAGATGTCATTTAAAGCCATTGTCGGACACACAGTGTCATTTCAGCTTGTAACCTCCATCTTTCTATGATTCCCTCCATCACGGCCCTTCTCGGTTGCATCTCGTCGCTTGTTTCCTAGACTTACACCACATCTACCCCGCAAGTGCCTGAACAACAACTGTATTTTAAGAAGAAATCTGCAGTAGCAGACTTGAAACAGGCAACAATCTGCGCTGTGATACCGTCATTGCATTAAGGACAAGGATTGAACTAGTTTGCGCTAGAACTGATCTAGGATCACGTTGATCTAGGGTTCGCTTCAATGAGCTAAAGGGGTCAAACTGACTCACGGACAGTGTTAGTCTCCTGCAGGACATCCTAAGTAGAAGCTCTGAACCTTTCGACTGTGTGTTATTCCCGCTGAGATAAAACGCTGTCTGTGAAAACAGGATATGTCTTGGCCCCTATCAGCTTTCATCTCGTCTGCATTAATGATGTCAAGATGTGTTTTGAAAGCAACTAAGCCTCCCGCAATTCCATTCAAAGAAAATACACAGTACCGAATAGTGTCGATTTTAAAACATGCCGAGAGCAGAGGTTCATTTCTTTTCATGTGGGGCTCCTCCACCTTCACGTGTGTGTGTGTCTTGTGGCACAGCTCTATGTGTGTGTGTGTGTGTGTGTGTGTGTGCATAATCCCCGTCATGTCCATTGCAGGTTATGCGAGGGCTTCACAACACACAGGATTTCAGGACACAAAGAATGTGTCTGGGGCCACTGAAGACAAATAACTCAGAAAAGTGCAGCTCGCGTGGTAAGGAGAGGCAGCAGGTGTTTTCATAGATTTAGAATATGCTGAGTGAACAGAGAGAAAATAAAATAATTGAACACTCTTTCCCTCTAAAACGGAATCTTGAGGAGGAGCATTCATCTATCTATCTATCTATCTATCTATCTATCTATCTATCTGTCTGTCTGTCTGTCTGTCTCTCTATCTTTCTGTCTGTCTATCTATATATCTATTGAGGAGGAGCATTCCTCTCTATCTATCTGCCTGCCTGCCTGCCTGTCTGTCTGTGTCTATCTATCTTGCTGTCTGTCTATCTATCTATCCTTGTGAAAAAGAATGCATCTGTGTACTTCAAATCTTAAATGGTATATTATTAAAAACTGTGCTTGCAGATGATATAATAGGGCCTTTCGCACCGCGGGAACCTTTTCATAGTACCAGAACTAATTGTGGAACTATCCACTTTTTGGCGTTTTCGCACCGCCGGAACTGGGAGCGATTTTAGTACCGGACTGCCTTTTTCGAGAACCAAATTCGCTCCTACTCCGGAGCAGGGTCTAACCAGCACAACTGGTACTAATCGTGACGTAAGTAGACATTGATTGGCCAAACGCATATGAAAACGCCCTCACCTGCCATGATTTAAAACGCCGTGTAAACATACTGTAAACATTGTGTCAACTTATTTCGCAAGTATGGAGAACAGCGATAGATGGACGGACGCTGAAGTGCAGGCACTTGTAGCAAATGTAGCACTGCCAGGTGTCGTTGGAGATTCCTAGTACTCCTTTCCGTTCTTTCAATCGCTTTACGTATACGTCGACTTTCCATGTCCATTATTGTGAAACCCGCGAGACACAACAAAAACACAGCTCCGATCACAGCGTCCTCCATCCTCCTGTTGTTAATGTTGTTCTTCTTTGTTTCTGTTGTTGAACGCCGCGCACAAATGACGTCGCTGTCGACCGGCTTACGTCACTTCTTAGTACACACTGTCGGTGCGAATGCAACCCTTTAAATGGTACTGGGAAATAGTTCGCGCAAAATCGTCCCAGTACTTTAGTACTGTACATTTAGTTCTGGAACTAAAGCGGTGCGAAAGGCCCTAATATTAATAAACACACTTAGGTACTTAAAAAAATACTTTGCTATAAAATGTCAAAATTAAACGTTTTTTTTTTAAATAATTTTTAATCATTATGTTTCAACAATCTTTTGTCATATTTTAAACTACATTTATTTTGATGTGTTGACTTTATTATATATCGCTTTATTATAATTTTAACTGTAGTGTGTTATTCAATATTACATTTAAAGTTAATATATTTTAAATGTACTCAATTTCAACCTCATCATTACAAATGTGTGACTAACAATTATTTTAAATACATGACATTATTTGTGGGTCTAAGTAATAAGTAAAAAAAAATATGTATGCATGTATTTATTTATGTATTTATTTATTAATTAACATTTTTGTTACTTGAAGTAAATGTTAACAATAGACTATATATTAAATATATCCTAAAAACTTAAACTTATTTTATTTCAGCTAGTTTCTAAGGCAACATTTCATATTTTCATTTAGTTTAACTTGATGTACTAAAATTACTACAACTAAAACTGAAATAAAAATGAATAAACATTTTAAAACAGCAAAATTAATAAAACCTTGACTAAAATTAATATAAAAGCAGAAAATATAAAAATGAAATCTAATTCAAAGTATTACCAAAAACGACAATAGTATCGTAATGATACTAACATAACACTCATTTAATTCTTTATTTTAAAACAACAACAACATAATCAAGGTGTCCTTGTTTTAAAAATTCAGAGTCTGGCCTTCAAACACAGACAGTTCTTTCCCTCACGTTTATAGCAGCTGCTGACACATCTTTCAAAAGCTTCAGAATATTCTTAACATTACACTGTTTTCCAGACCCAGCGCAATGGAAACCTTGCCTGTAGAAATCCCACAGCACCTGTTTCAGACAGGAAATGTAAGACCTCCCAAAAATACATTTCAACTTTTGCTAACAGTGTCAGAAGGACTCAAACAGAACCAGTCGAAAGGTGCATTTTAAGCCCAGCAGAGAGCAGACAGAGAGAGTGAGAGCTTCCACTTTTTTCAGAGGTAGTCTGGGCCGCACCACTGAAATGTGTCGGCCAACCACTCAACTTCCTCTCAACCACTCTCAACTGGACCTTTTCTCTATGGGTTTCACAAAGAAATAGATCATTAGAATTATTTGCTAAAGCGATAATCAAGATTTAGGTATTTGAATTGCACATCATATTTTCATCCATTTGGATTACAAGTTTTAACATAAATTAATAAACTCAGTGTTATGCATATTTGTCAGTCAAACATATATTAAAAGGGTAAGAAAGATGCAAAATGTCTGTAATGGTAATGAACGAAATGTGTTCTAAATACACAACAAGGTTATATGTATTTATCAATATATATATATATATAAATTTCATACATTTGAACTATTGAATATTGCTTGTTCCACAGCTATCCATATTTTAATATTCATACTTTTTAGCTGAATAAATGTAATTGTTTTCACATCGAACAAATTCACGCTGATTCATGCAGTTTGAATAAATGCATTTTGAAAAAATGATAATTCAAATAAAATCAAATAGATCCAAATAGTTCATAAACTGTTAATTAATTAATTAATTAATTAATTTAGTTAGTTATTTAGCTAGTGTGGAAATACCTGTTACCTGTTTCTGACCTGATTTATTTATGTATTATTGCCAAATGCGCATCACATGAAGTTTATTACTTGAGTAATTCAAATGGATGGAAATTGTATATGCAATACAAATATCTTAAATTTAAGCCTAAATATTTTTTCTACCAGTTTTCTAGATAAAATTTGAAATAAATTAATAATAAATTAAAAATGCTAATTTCTTACATTTATGTAACATTAATGTCTTACATTAATGTTTGTTGCATCAAAAGTGTGGAAATATAAAGTGGTGGCTATAAAAAAAATACAAAACACAATGTGTGACTTTAAGTCAAAAATAATCTGCCATGATGTTTTAGTAAAATTTAGTCAAATTATAAGCTTTACTGTACGTAATCTATATAGATGGTCGTTTAAAACTGGTTACACTTCCCAGATTCTTTCAAACTGTCTCATTTGTTTTGGGATTTGTGATTCCATGGAGACTCAGATGGACGGACGGCCTCCTGCTCTGAGCGGCCTTTGTCCCACGCATGACAAAATAGTTTCTAGGCAAGATCCTGAGCCCCTGTGTTAGAAAACACTCGCGCGCTCTTGTTCGAGCAGGGAAACCATGTTAAAGGGTAAGGTTTAGTAAACATGCCAGAAAAAATAGAGCAAGTGTTTTCTTTGGCTGCCTGGTCAGGACGACACAGCAGTATTTCGATGACACAGACGTGTTTTCTTCTTTCCTTTTTTAAAGAATAACGAAAGAGTGAACATAAGTGAGAGACTGATAGAGTCTGAGGGAAAGGGGCCCGCTGCAGCGGCGGCGGCGGCCCCTGTCAGCACTCGGGGCCGCGTCCAGACTGAACGCATTACAAGTGTTCCTGCTGTAAGATTATATTTGGATTCTCTAGGCTCTCTTCCAATTATTACTGGCACTTAATACTTTTCACACCATTCACAGATCCCCTTACTCCACCTCCCTCCGGTTTGCACCAGTTTTGGCTTAGAGCAGCACTTTTCAGCAGAAGAAGAGAAAGAGACAGAGCGAGAAGGATAAAAAGAAAAATGTTCAGCCCCGCACAAGCTGCAAGAAGAAAGAGCTTGATGTTTTCACTGGGATCCAGGATAGAAAAAACTATTAGCGTTGAAAAGAGCAACGCAGATGAGCGCAAATGAACCATATAATCATGAAGACTATGGGCTGTAATAATAAAGGTTTATACGACTCTTGTTCAGGTAAAGTGGGTAATTTCTGCGCCACTATCAGAAATGAATGGCACTGCAATATAAATATTCCAATTCAAACCAATGGCTCATAATTAGAGACTTGTGAGTATTTGTGAGTATATGATTCATGAGTATTTTTACCAAATGGAACTGCATAATGAAACACAAATTACTTTTCATAACACAAAATTAATCACATTATTATTTTTTTAATAACAAGTTATGTTTTGGAAACAAACAAACAAACAAACAAAAAAAGATTCACTTGAGGTTCAGCAAGTAAGTTAAAAACTGCTTTGACTGATTCAGTGAGTAATTAGACCAATTCAAACCATTAATTCATCATTAGTGACTGATTTGTGAATCTTTTTCACCCGAATCTAACTGCAGAATAAATTGTGAATGACTTTTCATATTAGTTGTAACAATTTCTGTTGCCTTATGTTTCTTTTAGTACTTTTTTTGCACTTTTGATTCACTTGAGTGAGTCATTTTGACCGAATGTAACTGCAGAATAAAATTACTTTTCATATGGACCTTAAATATTTGTTACTTTTTATAAGCAAAACCATTCTTGGTCTATTTGGTTCAGTTTCGATTCAGTGAATGAGTAGAGAAACTCAATGAGTGAGTGAGTCATTAGACCAATTCAAACCAATAACTCATGAGTTAGATTCTAAATAATGAGTAGTTTTGACTTGATTTATTCAAAATAACCAAACCATAAGAGACATTTGTAAGAGTCATTCGCTCACTGATATTCCAGTATGGAAGAACGAAGATCTTGACACAAAAATCATTTGATTTAGGTGTACTTAGTTTGACTTTGCCAGGCATAGATATCGTCTGATGCCAATTTGGTAGACATCACCCAACCCTACACTGTAAAAAATGACCGTGAATTTAACGGTAAAAAACTGTAAAAATGCTACAGTTAAAAACCTGTTAAATGGTTAATGGTAAATTCCCGGTGAAAAACTGTATTGGACATTACATGTATTGGACATTAATTTTACGGTAGTATACCGTTTTTGTAAGTGAAAAAGACTGTATAATTTACAGTGAATAACCGTAAATTGACATTCCCAGAATTTCCTGCGTTAAATTCAAATGTGATGTTTTATTGTTGAAATAACTATGTTTCTTAGTTTTTTCTTATCAGTTTTGTATATTAGGGTTGTGTGTTACACCTAATGTTGTTAACTGAATGTTTATTACATTATTTTAGTTTCATGTGTGTTACCATGATGGTGTTTAGTGTTTGTGTGAATCACACTGTGCACCTTCTATATATGTTAATATTTAAAAGCTGCTTGAGATGGGCTTTGGTTCATCATGTGAATTTCTCATCACCACCTGCATTAGGTGGTTATCAGCGTATTACAAAGGTACAAAACAGATTTCAGTACTTCAATAGGTTGGTATATTAACATTATATTAGTTAATGAAATGATGGTATTTAACTGTCAATTTAAGTTAAAACGGTAAAACCTAAAACGTTGCTACCGTATTTTTTACGGTAATATTCCGGCAACCACAGCTGCCGTTTTTTTACCGTAAATTTTACGGATTTTTTTTACAGTGTAATGTATATGAGACAAAATGAAGTTATAAGAGAGAGAGAGATGGAGACAAAAACATACACAAACGCCCAAGTGGAGAGAATGACAGGTAGCAACAGAGCAGGGATTGTTTAAGGCTCTTCTGGTTTCCATTAGTGAGTTGAGGTGATAGACTTAGATTGAGCAGAATACAGGCCCTTTTCTAACTCTAACCCACAACCCCTCCCCGTCTTCCTGTAGATAGCTACATCTTTTTCCTTATCCCAATATTTCTTTTGCTCAAATGGCTACAGTAACTGAGATGAGAAAGTGTCTCATTTTCTTCCACCAATCATACTCTTAGTGTTCAGGGCGGTCAGCAGTAGTACAACAGATAGAGCGAGGAGATTTCCCTCCAGGGTTTGGTGGTCAACACTGACATGCTATCATTTGTAAAGACTGTATTGATTTATCGCACAACACGGCCTCCCCGAAGACATATCCTCTCTCACACACACACGAGAAAAAAATTAGAGCACACACACCACTTTCTTTGCATGTTGCTGCCAGTAACTCTGATTTTGAATTTGAAAAGGAAATATACCAATATTTTAATATGTTAATTTTATGTCCATCTCTGGCTGCTGCCCGCAGGCAGTTGGAGAGCTGGAAGTCTATCCCAGACTTCCTCTGGAGAGTCAGGGGTGAGCGAGCTCAGGCTTTTGGAGTGTGTTAACGCATAAATTCAGCTCTCATCTGCACAACATCCCGCAAAGTGAAATACTAAACAGAAAATGGTGCCACAAAGCTGCCGGAACTTAAACTTAAGCACAGTCAAAGTATTCATAAAGATGTTACACATAAAAAGAGACCTGTCAAGAAAGATTAGATGCTAAGAAAAATCTGCTGACAGTAAAGACGTTTTTGTGTGTGTGTGTGTGTGAGAGAGAGATGGTATGCTATATACTTTTTATTTATTTATTTTTTAATTCTATGAACTTTACATTTTTTTCAATGTTTGAAATTCTTCCATAGACATTGTTAGAATGTTCGGCATTCAAAATGTAACCAGCTAACCTCATTTTCTTTCTGGGATTTTTTGCATACTGACATGTGATTAGTCTTCTTTCTTGCATATCTTTGCAGATACATTTGTGAATGGCCTTCTTTTCTTATTCTGTATCTTTTTTTGTAATTGGTCCTTTTTTGGGCATCTATTTGCATACCGCATCTTTAATCACATTATTTGTATTCTACAGTGAGTATAGAAAAGAATCACCCCCCTTTGAAATAATCGCATTTTGTTGCTTTGCAGCCTGAAATCAAGACGGACACCGTTTTTGTTTTATCCAGCCGCAACTATGGGTGGCATGGCACTCTCAGAAGATCTCTGGGATAAAGTTGTGGACAGGCACAAGTCAGGAGATGGATCCAAAAAAAAAATTGGTTTTATCAATGCCTAGAAGCACAGTGAAGTCTATTATTATGAAGTGGAAGGTATTTGGTACGACACAGACCCTCCCTGGATGAGGACGCTGCTCCAAACTGATGAGCTGAAGGAAACTGCACAGAGAGGCAACCAAGAGGCCGACAGCAACTCTGAAGCAGCAGCAGGA